>NC_088873.1:12043388-12343388 GCF_032884065.1 Artemia franciscana | reverse complement strand
TAGCTACAATGTAGTTTTCCACAGAGCCAAAGCTAATTGTATGGTATAAAGACCATGAAAACCGGTTATTGTCTGATCTTCGCGATCCAAATTCTCGAATGTGTACTAGCTAACAAGGAAGTACCGATTTCCCCAATCAACTCTCTTTCCAAATACAATGATCCCCACTGTGACAAAGTACCTCGCCATCCCCAACGAGGAAAAATATACGTCTAAATAGTATTTGTCCCAGTGCTTCCACTATGTCGGATTTTCCTGACATTGTCAGATTTTTGGCCCTTTTGTGAGGCAAAAATTTTTTTCAGACGTTGGAATTTTGTCGGATTTTCAGTCGAAACCGGATGTTTGTCGGATTTTTAATTGTTCTAGTTTGTCTTTCTTTTTTTACAGGAGAAGGATTTTTCAAACTAGCGAAATAGGTGGACTGTTCTCTTAGTGATTAAAAAAAATTCACTAATTTAAGAAAGGCGAAACTTTTGAAAATTTGTTGAAGTTTTTGTTCTGCAATAAGGGGTTTGAAATACAAGTAGACCTCCCTGATCTGGTTTTGTGTTGTGATGGGAAAGCGGAAAACCTTTGCGATGTTCTTCAAGTTAAAAATATACCTAGAGAGAACTGGGTTGGATTCTGTGCAGACACGGGTAATACTTCGTTTGGGCGTGATAACTCGGTTGTGAGCAGAATCAAAGACAAATTCCCACTGTCAAGGGCACCAGTCACTCAATTCATTTAGTTGCTTCTTACGCTTGCAAACAGTTGGCATAAAAATTGGAAGATCCGTGTCGCAGAGTATACAATCACTTCAGCATGAGTGCCAAAAGAGGCTGAGATCGAATTGCACCAGAAGTTTACAGACACCCCAGGTCAGACACGTTGGCTGTCTCTTCAGATGTGCGCTGAGCGACTATTGCATAATTGGGATGCACTTAAAGTAGCTGCTTTCATGGAGTAGCAGCAGAGGATCCAACTCACGCGAATGACAGTGTATCGCAAGCCCTAAAAAATCCACTGCTTCGGATAGAACTTGAATTCTAGCTCTATTTGCTGAAGCTGTTTACAGATTTTAATCTTCTGCTTGACCATAGCTAGTCTTCCATGACCAGTCTTGTTCTTTCAAAATCAACAATTCAAATCCACAATCTTTCTTTCGAGCGAGTTGTAAAATTTACAATCTAGATTATGAACTAGAATCCTGAACTACAATTTTCATAGTATGGATTATCAGCGGAACAGCAAATTTCTAATTCAGACTGTGATTTTAAAATTCGGTTTGTTAGTTGAAAAGGCCTCAAGTTTGGCCTGAAAGAAAAAAGACATGTGTGCCATGATTTAAAGATTGATGCCCCTTCTTAAAACTACTCAAAACTGTAAAAGCCAGCGCGACGGCTGAGGAGTGAGTTCATTGTAGTTAAAAAGGTGTAGATACAAAAAGAAAAAAAAATGATGAATGTTTGGTTTGTATTTGAGAAAAAAAAATTTAACTAAACTTTTTAAATATATACGGTGAAAAGAATAAAAGTGAACGTGAATAGGCTACGTTTTTTTTCTTTTTCTTTTTTGAATGATAAAGATATACATGTTATCATTGAAGGAGAAGGAGCTGCAGGACAGACAGTGTGAAATCTTGTCTTGTGAAAGGAAAAGATTCCTATGCGGAAGAATATTGTCAGATTTTTTGGATGGAATCGGTAATTTGCTGGATTTTAGACCATTATGGTGTCGGAAGAATGTCGGATTTTCTATGGTCGGTCGTGAGAATCTTCAGACTTTTTAAACTGACCGATCGGAAATTTAGTAGGAACAAAGTGGAAGCATCTATTTATCCATTGTTTTTCATTGCTAGAATCACCGCATCTATTCGCTAGCGGACACTTTCTTCTTAACCCGATCTAAAGAAACACGTCAGGATGAAAAAATGAAAAAAAATGGGACGAATATATTATTTAAAAATAATTTTAATATGCAAATAAAAATGGAAGGAAACATGAAAATCTTATGAACCTACTGATCATATCATCTATACGACTTATCATCTAACGACTATCATCTTTCTAAATATCGTGGTCGATTTTCTGATAATACACTTAACCCCCTAATGGTCCCAGATATAGCCCTATGATATATAAGCTAGAAGAAAACTCTAAAACAATACAATTCTTACTTATAATGAGCAAGATGTTTCTATTTATCAAAATATCATGTTCCCTTCTATGGTTATCCATTTATTTTTATGGCACTTGGTATTAACCAAGTGACATATAGCAATCGCAAATTCTATCGGTCTGTCGGTCTGTCTGTCGGTCTGTCGGTCCCGGTTTTGCTACTTTAGGCACTTCCAGGTAAGCTAGGACGATGAAATTTGGCAAGCGTATCAGGGACCGGACCAGATTAAATTAGAAATAGTCGTTTTCCCGATTTGACCATCTGGGGGGGGGAGTGAGGGGCCGGTTAATTCGAAAAAATAGAAAAAATGAAATATGTTTAAACTTATGAGCGGGTGATGGGATCTTAATGAAATTTGATGTTTGGAATGACATTGTGTCTCACAGCTCTTATTTTAAATCCCGACCGGATCTGATGACATTGGGGGAATTGGAGGGGAGAAACCTAAAAATCTTGGAAAACACTTAGAGTGGAGGGATTGGGATGAAACTTGATGGGAAAAATAAGCACAAGTCCCAGATACATGATTGACATAATCGGAACGGATCCGCTCTCTTTGGGGTAGTTGGGGGGGGGGGGATTATTCTGAAAAATTAGAAAAAATGAGGTATTTTTAACTTGCGAACGGGTCATCCGATCTCAATGAAATTTGATGTTTAGAAGGATATCGTGTCTTAGAGCTCTTATTTTAAATCCCAATCGGATCTGGTGACATTGAGGGGGGGGAGATGGGAGGGGAAAACCTAAAACTTGGAAAACACTTAGAGTGGAGGGACCGGGATGAAACTTGCTGGGAAAAATAAACACAAGTCCTAGATAGATTATTGACATAAACGGAACGGATCCGCTCTCTTTGGGGTAGTTGGGGGGGGGGGGGGTATTTCTGAAAAATTAGAAAATATGAGGTACTTTTAACTTACGAACGGGTGATCGGATCTCAATGAAATTTGATACTTAGAAGGATATTGTGGCTCAGAGCTCTTATTTTAAACGCGACCGGATCTGGTGACATTAGGGGGGGAGTTAGGAGGGGGAAATCTAAAACTTGGAAAACACTTAGAGTGGAGGGATTGGGATGAAACTTGGTGGGAAAAATAATCACGAGTCCTAGATACATGATTGACATATCCGGAACGGATCCTCTCTCTTTGGGGTAGTTGGGGGAGGGGTTAATTCCAAAAAATTAGAAAAAATGAGGTATTTTTAACTTACGAACGGGTGATCGGATCTCAATGAAACTTGATATTTAGAAGGATGTCGTGTCTCAAAGCTCTTATTTTACATCGTGACCGGATCTGGTGACATTGGGGGAAGTTTGGGTGGAGGAACCTAAAATCATGGAAAACGCTTAGATTGGAGGGACCGGGATGAAACTTGGTGGGAAAAATAAGCAGAAGTCTTACATACGTGATTTGCATAATTGGAACGGATCCGCTGTATTGGGGGGGTTAATTCTGAAAAATAAGAAAAAATGACGTATTTTTAACTTACGAAGGAGTGATCGGATCTTCATGAAACTTCATATTTAGAAGGACCTCGTAACTCAGATCTCTTATTTTAAATCTCAACCCGATCAAGCGTAATTGGGGGGGAGGCAGTTGGGGGGGACCGGAAATCTTAGAAAATACTTAAAGCGGTGATATCAGGATGAAACTGGATGGGAAGAATAGAAACCTGTCTAAGATACGTGACTGACATAACCGGACCGGATCTGCTCTCTTTGGTGGAATTGGGGGGGGGGGGGTAATTTTGAAAATTGAGGTATTTGTAACTTACGAAAAGGTGACCAGATCTTAATGAAATTTGATATTTAGAAGGATCTTGTGCTTTAAAGTTCTAATTTTAAATTCCGACCAGATCCTGTGACATTGGGGGGAGTTGGAGGGGGAAACCGGAATTCTTGGAAAACGTGAAAATTGGGGTATTTTTATCTTACGAATAGATGATCGGATCTTAATGAAATTTGATTTTTAGAAGGAATTCATGTCTCAGAGCTCTTATTTCAAATCCCGACCAGATCTTTTGACATTGGGGGGAGTTGGAGGGGGAAATCTTGGAAAAACACTTGGAGTGGAGGAATCGGGATGAAGCTTGGTGGATAGAATAAACAAATGTCTTTGATACGTGACTGACAGAATCGTACTGGATTCGCTCTCTTTGGGGGAGTTGGGGGGAGGGGTTCAGTGATTTGGCGAGTTTGGTGCTTCTGGACGTGCTAGGACGATGAAAATTGGTAGGCGTGTCAGGGAGCTGCACAATTTGACTTGATAAAGTCGTTTTCCCAGATTCGACCATCTGGGGGGCTAAAGGGAGAGGGAAAATTAGAAAAAATTAGGTATTTATAACTTACGAGTGGGTGATCGGATCTTAATGAATTTTGATATTTAGAAAGACATCGTGACTCAGAGCTCTTATTTTAAATCCTGACCGGCATTAAGCCTCTTATTTTCCTTTTTAAATCAATCTATTGATTCATAGAATTTTGTTAGAGCTCATACCATATGATCTCTTGTCTCTTAGCTCTTCTCGCATCGTCACAAGTGCCATATAAGCTCTTAGCTCTTGTTAAAATAATATTTACATTCAGAACTCTATTGCTATCACTCAGGCGAAACTAGATCAAACAGTTCGTGGTAACGAACTGTAGTAAGGAGCGACCCGGCTTAATAGTAAACGAAACTCTAAAAAACGGAATTTCGATACTAAAAGATATATCAAAAGAATCGGATTTTTATGCTGATTTTAAATATATAAGTTTCATCAAATTTAGTCTTTGTCATCAAAAGTTACGAGCCTTAGAAAATTTGCCTTATTTTGGAAAATAGGGGGTAACACCCCCTAAAAGTCATAGGATCTTAACGAAAATTACACCATCGCATTCAGCGTATCAGAGAACCCTATAGAAAAAATTCCAAGGTCCAATCTACAAAAATGTGGAATTTCGTATTTTTTGCCGGAAGACAAATCACGGGTGCGTGTTTATTTGTTTTTTTTCCCCAGGGGTCATCGTATCGACCAAGTGGTCCTAGAGTGTTGCAAGAGGGCTCATTCTAACGGAAATGAAAAGTTCTAGTGCCCTTTTTAAGTGACCAACAAAATTGGAGGGCACCTAGGCCCCCTCCCACGCTCATTTTTTTCCCAAAGTCAACGGATCAAAATTTTGAGATAGCCATTTTGTTCCGCATAATCGAAAACCATAGTAACTATGTCTTTCGGGATGACTTACCCCCCACAGTCCCTGGGGGAGGGGCTGCTAGTTACAAACTTTGACCAATGTTTACATACAATAATTGTTACTGGGAAGTGTACCGACGTTATCAGGGGGATTTTTTTGGTTTGGGTGTGGGGTTCAGGGGAGGGGGCTATATGGGAGGATCTTTCCTTGGAGGAGTATTTCATGAGGGAAGAGAAATTCAATGAAAAGGGCGCAGGACTTTCTAGCATTACTTTAAAAAAAAAACAATGAAAATACAAACATGAAAAAGTTTTTTCAATTGAAAGTAAGGAGAATCATTAAAACTTAAAACGAACAGAGATTAGTACGCATATGAAGGGTTCTAAAAATACTTTAGCATAAAGAGCGAGGCATTTAGGAAGAGATAAATACTTCGCTCTTTATGCTAAAATTTTTTTAAATAATTTCAACTATTTATTCTACGGCCTTTCTGATTCAGGGGTCATTCTTAAAGAATTGGGATAAAACGTAACGTAAGTTATGTACGTTTGTTACGTAAGTTAATTCTTAAGTTACGTTTTTTTTTTTACTAATAAAAATGTTCGTTAAAAATTAAAAGATCTAGTTGCCTTTTTGAGTAACCGAAAAATTGGAGGGCAACTAGACCTCCTTCCCCACCCCTTATTTCTCAAAATCGTCTGATCAAAACTAAGAGAAAGTCATTTAGCCAAAAAAAGAATTAATATGCAAATTTCATTTTAGTAATTTATGTACGGAGAGCCAAAATCAGACATGCATTAATTCAAAAACTTTCAGAAATTAAATAAAAAAAACAAGTTTTTTGAAAAGAAAGTAAGGAGCGACATTAAAACTTAAAACGAACAGAAATTACTCCGTATATGAAAGGGGCTTTTCCTCCTCGACACCCCGCTCCTTGCGCTAAAGTTTGATTCTTTCTCGCAACTCTACTTTTTAAAACAATAAAAAACTTTAGCGTAAGGAGCGGGGTGTCGAGGAGGAAAAGCCCCTTTCATATACGGAGTAATTTCTGTTCGTTTTAAGTTTTAATGTCGCTCCTTACTTTCATTAAAAAAACTTGTTTTTTTTTTATTTAATTTCATGTACAGAACCACCATGGGGTGCGTTGTCAATAAATCAACCATGATATCTGGAAAGAGCACAAAATAAGGAACCAATTATACTATTTTTAATTTCATTAGCACGTTTCCTTCAGAAGAGCTGCCCGACTGTAATTTTACCAGAGAGTTGATCGAATCGATCGATACTAGTTTTTTGTTACCTACTACCAAACCCGTATCCAGCACAAGT
Organism: Artemia franciscana; assembly: GCF_032884065.1. Classification (NCBI taxonomy): domain Eukaryota; kingdom Metazoa; phylum Arthropoda; class Branchiopoda; order Anostraca; family Artemiidae; genus Artemia; species Artemia franciscana. The sequence continues at coordinate 12,336,721 of NC_088873.1, read as the reverse complement.
GGGGGGGAGGGTAACAGATTTGAACCCCCCTTCCAATTTTTTTCCGATAAGTAAAAATGTAACAAAATGCACACTTTGATGCGTTTTTATAGTTTTTTTTTTTTATAAAAACCCCCGAACAAAAAACCGAGATAAGCCCTTGCCCCTAATGTTTTTGGTTTCACCAGAGTTGATTGTGGAATCGATCAGTACTAGTTTTTTGTTACTATAGTGTTTCCTTCAAAAGAAGGGCAGACAAGAAAGACATCTACTACCAAAGCCGTATCCAGCGCGGGGGGGGGGTAACGGATTTGAAACCCCCTTCCAATTTTTGTCCGACAAGTAAAAATGTAACAAAAATGCACATTTTTGATGTATTTTTATAATTTTGTTTGTAAAAAAAATCCTGAATAAGCCCTTACCCCCTACTGTTTTTGCTAAATATTTCTTTGTTCATATGGCTGACCTATAAATAAATTAAACATACCACTAGATGGAATTTTAATGCTCTTTCTTCATATAATAACCGCTTTTCTCGCAAATTCAATTTGAAGCACTTTTAGGGCCCTTTGAAATAACAATTTCATTCTATATTTTTTGGATATAAAAATTGGTTAAAACTTTTGTTTCAAACTTGCTTTTTCATTATAAATCCATTTTGTAAATGTTGTATAATTCACAGACATTGATTTGTCAGGATTAAGTTGATAAAAAGAAATTCAAAACAAATCCGCCACGTTTTCTTCTTGTTTTGTTTTAGGCCGCTTAAAAACTGCTGTTTCACCTATATGTTGAAAAATACCAAAGCCGACAGAAGAAACATGGCGGACGAAAACATGGGGAAATTGTTTTGAAATTGGGGAAAATGGGGAAATTGTTTTCTATAACTTTAAAAAATGGATTTATAATCAGACAATAAGCTAGAAATACATGGTTGAAGCCTTTTTTACACCCAAAACTAGAAATGCTTTGGTCATTTTCAAGGGTTAAGAAATGCGATTATCATACTTGTAAATAGCATAGAAAAAGGCATCGAGTGGTATATTTGCTTTATTCATAAGTCAATAATATGAACAGCGAAATATTTACCCTATTTTTTGGAGAATAAGAGACCTTACCCAAACAGTGACGACCCTGGAGAGTACTGAATAAAATCCAATTTTTAATACATCCAAGTAAATGCTTAGATAATGTCCACCAGCTAATACTATCGTTTTAAACAATGTGGCTAAACGAGATTCTTCCAACACAATATAATTATCGTTGGTGATGACGTAGGTCGGTGACGTCAATGAATCATTCAAATTTCGCCAAACCACACCAAATTCATGCTTACCTAAGAACTACTTCCTTTTACTAGCTCCAGAACAAATGTGATGAATAATTTCCTTGAAGATAAAACCCTTTTAATTAACTATCAGACATCAAACTACATAAATGAGTTATGTTTTGAATTTTAAGAGTCTTCTGGGTTTATAAAAAGTTTTTTTTTTTCCTCGTACTCAATTTGTAAGTCTTTTTGTGGTATAATACCTGACTTTCGGCTTAAGGCGCGTTCCATTTGATGTTTTACGGACTAAGTCGAAAGTAAACCAAGCAATAACCTATAATTGAAGAATTTTATAGTTTCATTGGTTTATTACAACTTGTTCGTTAAACATTAAATGGAAACACTGCACAACAAGGTGATCCAGAAGTTTTTCCTTATTTTGATTAATTTAACAAACTTTTTCTACAAAAGAAATTTTTCAAAGAAAAGGGAAGAGCTACATTAAACCAAAAATGAATAGAAATAAATCAAATAATTTTCCAAACGTAAAACTACCAAAAATTATTATCAATATATAAATGAAACCCAAAACAAACAGAAATTACAATAACTAATCGAGTCAAACTCAAAACAAGCAGAAACAATGATGATTAGGGTTGATAACTCCCCCTGCCTTCTAAAGACTAGCATATTATCTGCACTTCACTGAAAAAAAAATCCTTATTTAGAGATGAATGTTTCTGTTTCAAAAAATATCGAAAAAAAATATGAAAAAAGCATCATCTAACCAAGATTACTGAAAAAAAAGAATTGATTAAAAATTATATATGTATATATATATATATATATATATATATATATATATATATATATATATATATATATATATATGTATATATATATATATATATATATATATATATATATATATATATATATATATAGGCCTATACACTGATATTCTTTTCCTGATAGTCTTTGAAGAAACAGAAAAAAGCAGGGCTTAGTCGCCGAAACAGAACAGAAACAAAACACGTCACCCAACAACGGGAGACCTGTTTCTGTCTGTTTTTCGGTAAGAGAAAAAACAGTTGTTTTCGTTCAGAAATATTTGTCTTCCTCCTTTTGTTAACTAGTATACAGACCAACTATTGTGGATACGAGCAACAAGACCCAAACAGTTATTCATATACTGATTAGTTAACAAGAGATATTGAAAAACATGTCACATGTATACCCATTCGCAAGGCAAAGGTAATGAAGTGAGCACAAAAATTGCTGGTTAGATCTACTAACAAACTCAAAGTCAAGTAGTGTTGTTTGCACTGTAGATATCCCTATACAGACATAAATAACTAATTATCTGTCATGATTAAGAAATACATACTAAAATCTAAGAGAAAACATATTTTGGCGCATCAATCTGAAGATTCTTAAGTTTATTAACTGTACAAGTCGACAAAACAACTTTCTTAGTAATAAAAAGCATCTTTGACTCTTCCAAATCAAAACATTCAGAAAATAGATCATGCCTTGACATGGTGCGAATGGCACAATAATGTAAATATCCTCATGAAAAGTGCAAAAAGTAGCCTCTGAGGGATTACAAGAACTGGAAGAAAAAAAGCTAAGAGCTCATATGGCACTTGTGACGAGACATCGGATCCGATCCGATTATGTCAATCACGCATCTAGAACTTGTGCTTATTCTCGAACTTGCACAAAGCACTAGAAATCCCCCCAGCTCCTCCAAAGAGATCGGATCTGGCCCGGTTATGTCAATCACATATCTAGAGCTTGTGCTTATTCTTCCCATCAAGTTTCATCCCGATCTCTCCACTCTAAGCGGTTTCCAAGATTTTTGTTTCCCCTCTACTCCCCAATGTCCCTGGATCCGACCCAAATTGAATATGGAGCATCCGAGACATGATATTTTTCTATATATCAAGTTTCACTAAGATCCGTTCACCTATTAGTGAGATAAACATACCTCACGATTCGAATATAGTCTCGGATCTTTTTCATCTAAAAATTGGGGTGGTGCGGGATTCGAACCCGAAACCTCTCACACCCTAGGCGAGAATCATACCGCTAGACCAGCAAGCCACAATTAAGAATAACTATCATTAGTTTAACGGCAAATAGAATTCTTCTCAACAATCTCATTCGCTCGCTACAACCCCCCCCCCCCAGATGGTCGAATCGGGGAAGCGACTATTTCTAATTTAACATGGTCTGGTCCCTGATACGCCTTCCAACTTTCATCGTCCTAGCTTATCTGGAAGTGCCCAAACTAAGAAAACCAGGACCGACTGACAGACAGACAGACAGAAATTGCGATCACTATATGTCACTCGGTAAATACCAAGTGCTATAATTATGAAGATATTTCCCGGTTACCAATCACTTCGTCAAAAAAGAACTTGGATTCAGCATTAGCACAGAAAAAACATCTGGCAGAAAGCATGGTCTAAGATCACTCAATGGGAATTCATTTCCTCAAACCTTAAATATTTATCAAGTATAGGTTTTAGGTCGTCATAAAATGCTCATACTACCAGATAAAAAGTGAAAGTTGTTTAAGCAGATGGCTCAAATTTTCCTTAACACGTTCGTTCCTATTTCAAAAATTGTTGTGAATTAAAAAAAAAGAAAATTTCAAAGGAGAAACAGATTGGAAAAACAGAAACTTGAAAAAATAGCTAGTGTAAAAACAGAACAAAATAGGTAGATTAAAAACAGGTAATCTGTTTTTATGTTTGAACAGAATATAAATAGGCACAGTAACGTACCTAGGGGGAAAAGAGGGGGGGCTCTCTCCGAGCGCAGCCTCTAAGGGGTTACCGAACTGAGGTATTTTATTTCGTGAATACTATGATATACTTATAGTATGTTAGTGATAGTGGGGGGGGGCAAAAACAAAGTTGAGTACTTGTCTATTATAGTGACTATACTCAAGTTCTTGATCTAAGTAAAAACCGGTTTCTATGTCTGCATTCAGAGATAATTAGCTTAGTCTCAGTAAGATAAACTACTCTACAGGTATATTTCAATTCAATATTTAATATATAGATTTGGCTAGGTTAGGTATTTAATATAATGCGTTCTGGGCGGCCTGCTTTCCATATTTCTCTGTTGTATTTTTCATAATTTTGGTGCTAAAGTATCATATTTTCATCATATTTTGGTATATTTCATTAAGCTACACCTCTGGACAGGCATCCCGAAAACATAAACACGTGTACTTGCTTGCTCTAAGATTCACTAGGATAAGGAAGTGGATATTCACTTATTCAACATATCAAATTATGTTCGGAGAGGGGATAATGTGTATGTTGCTGGGTAGAATTTTATTGGGGTCGAAAATCTAACATTTTTGTCCAGGGAGGGGATGAAAAAGGGAAAAGAAAATTTGCCCGTGGGTTATAGAGAGCATTATTGACAAAAAATTGTCTCCTGTTTTCGCACTGACATTTGAGTTGCAATAGAAGTGCATTGGTTTCAGAGAGTTGGCCATGTCCACCTGACAAAACAACAAAAATCGGATCATAACAACCATTAAGCAACATTGAAATTACCACAGCCAGATGTTATTCGACCTATTCTTCATTTTATGAATGCTTCTGAAGTTGATAAAAGCCAAAGTCATACTTCAATTAAGGAAAATAAAAGGCTGGCTATATGGCATACTTATTTTACGGAGTCAATGCCCTGACCATACTTCACTGTTACAACTTGGATCAACATAAACATGCATCTTTCAACTTTCCTCAATCAAATACTCGATGTCTTCAATGGGGTTCTTTCCATACTGATTAGTCCCACAACCGGAATTGATTCAGTAGATCCACTTCTGTTTTTTTTTTTTTTTTTTTTTTTTTTTTTTTTTTTTTTTTTTTTTTTTTTTTTTTTTTTTTTTTTTTTTTTTTTTTTTTTTTTTTTTGAACAAAAACTTACAGTACTACGCTTAGTATATGAGGTGTTCGGATACCAGATTGACATGGGCATACTCAGAGGGGAGGTTAAACTCCCCCCAAATTTTTGTCCAGCTCATAGAAAAGTAACAAACATACATAGAAACAAATTGTGTTGCCTTTGTAAGTTTTTGTACCCCTCCCCCCGGATAAATCGTTGATACGAACTTGTTGACCAATGCGATACGAGCTTCGTAAAACAGGAAGAAAAGAAGGGGTCACTCTCTCTACACCCGATGGCACGTACCAAACATAACAGAACTGTGCCCAGCGTTTTAGAGTTTGCCAAGCTGAACTGAAGCTGAACCCGTTTTAGAACTGAGCAGTACACATGACGTTCCAAGATGTACACAAGGTGGCAGTAAGTCAGCGCCTCCTCGGAAAAAGCTGACAAAGAAGATTTTCTATTGCTTAGTTTGAGTATCCAAGACGGTCTTGAGATCTCAGTGTCATTAACATACCTGGAACAATTCTAAGAGAGACGAAAATTTGGTAGTATAACAAACAAACAAGCAGCTACGGTTTAACGGCCATCAAGAGAAATAAAAAAAAAACTTGTACGATGGGCGGCAAACATGAACTAAAAGAAACAAAAAAACAGTCCATAACAGACTTCCTAATTGACGTCAGAAACCTTACAACTAAACAATTTCAATAAATGTCCTATTCTGTTCTTCCATGGCGGGTCGAAACAACTTTTGAATTATGTACACATTGTTATCTTTGAAAACTGAGGAGGGAAGCATATAGTGTATACAATCTTGATTCGACTACTTACCTCTGATCCTCCTGTGCCTCCAGATGTGCCCAGGGCATCCAAGAAGAATCGCCAGTCATCTCTCATCGCTACGGCCACCCAGATATCCTCCCATTCAGGTTAGATTGAGGCATAGAGGTTTGTGATGTCAGCCCGGTAGCTGCGCCGTAGGGTGTGGGGCATCCTCTTCTTCTGGTACCACGTGGCTGTCACTGAAGTACGACCTTCGGTAGTCGAATTTCGAGCATACGGATCACATGACCGAGGTATCTCAACTTCCTATATTTGACCACTTTGGTTACCAGTGGCTGAGATGTCTTCTCTCTTATAGTAGCGTTTGTTAATTTTTGGAACCAGTGGATATTTAGAATGCGCCTTAAAATAAAGGTTTTCGAACGCGAGGAGTTTCTTTTCAAGTATATGATTTATGTGCCAAGTTTCAGAACCAGAGTAAAGTGTTGAGAGGAGGTTGCTTTTGAACAGCCTCAGCTTGAGTCGGAGAGAGTACTTCTGGCTGCGCTAAATTTGAAACAGTTTCCTGAAAGATGCATTAGCCTGGCCAATTCTCGGCTTGACTTCTCGCTGACACGATCCTGAATTGTGAATGGTACTTACTTGAACTCTACGACCTGCACTATCGTCTGGTTATTGCATCATAGGTCGAGTGGAGACCCAGTGTTTGCTATACTTTTTGTTTTGTTGGGATTTACATCAAGGCCAAAAGGTTCGGCAGCGTCCCTGACTTGGTTAAGGTGATGCTGGAGCCTTTGTTTGCAGGACTCTAGGAGGCTTATATCATCAGCGAGTTAGCACCTCGAAGTCTCTTATTGTCCAACTGGATCCCATGTCCGTTGAGGGGTCCGGAGAATATAATCGACGATAAGAATAAATAGCAGTGGCGATAGCAAACAGCCTCATTTCACCCCTGTCATGATGCGAAAATAACAGGTACTCTAGCAGCATTCTAAGAGTAAATACAAGAACAGCGCATGATCGGTTTAACTGGAATCCATGCTGCACCTCTCGGAGATGTTTGTTCAACACTGGTTGGATTCTGTTAAGGAGTATAGTCGCCAATACTTTGCTAGGTATAGATACAAGGCTGATACCTCTCCAGTTTTCACACTCTGAAGCGTCGCCTTTTTTGAATGTTTAAACGAGAGTACTTTATGTCCAATCCTTAAGAATTTCTTCCGTTCTCCAAATTTTAGAGGAAAACGTGGTCGATGTAGTTATGCATGCAGATGATGAGGATTTAATAATTTCAGCCGTAATTCGGTCTCCCCCAGGGGACTTTCCAGATTTCAGCTTCTTAGCCGCCTATAGTATCTCCCCACCAGAAGGCCATTTACTATTGACTACGAGATTTAGAAATGACGTGTCTGGTATATCTGCAGGATCAGCAGGTGGTGGTCTGTTTGAAAACTTATCGAAATGCGTCGCCCATGCTTCGTTCACTTTATCAGGGTCAGTAAGAAGTCGTCCAAAACTCATCTTTGACGGGTCCATCTGTCTTTGGACTTTTTCCAACTATCTCATTCGTGATGCAGTACACTCACTGAAATTCTCCCCATCTAGCAGCTTCTTCAGCTTTCTGAGCTTTCTGTTCTGGGCAATGGCGATTATCAGTACGGACGGTTTTCTTTATAGCCTTATCAAGCATAGCATACTCTAGTTCAAGAGGGTGTCTCGCATCAGGGGAAAGAGTGTTGAGAGGAGATTTCTTCTTGTCAGCCCAGTTCTCAATCAGATCCCATGATTCGACCGAGATCCATTCGTCCTTTGGTGATTTTTTCACACCTACTACTACTACCGAACACCGATTCGACTGCTACCAAATGTAAACTAAACCTTATTACCATTATAATTTTCATTCCTGGGCAATACTCCCTTCCTAAAGCCCCTGCTGATTCTAGGTGGGAGTCAAAGGTCAAGCTAAGCCTTTATACCTCCATGGCGGTGATGGTAGTTACAGGCAATGAGGCTCGATCTTCCGTCCCTGGGCAGCAGAGGAAATCCGGCAGCGCACCTCAAAGCGGTGGAAGGGTGTAAACACCACTGAGCTCCACGCCGAGCGATTTGGTGGCCAACGCGCTCCGGGTGACCCGCAAGACTGGGAACCTTGCGGTCAACTCTATTCCCAAGAAACATTGATGGATCTGAGATCTAGAAGAAAAGTTGTAACAACTACGGCGTCCCCGGCAAGCGACGCGGCCCCCGTATTGGCGCGGGTGTCGAGAAGTAAACTAGCCAACCATACTACGGCGTTCCCGGCAGGCGACGCGACTTCGAATATGGCGGCGAAGTCGAAAAATCTTTTCAACGCCATAAATCTAGGAAAACCTACCACAGTCATTAAACAGGTAAAATCCAGAATAAATGTTGGATGCTGGAATGTAAGATCCGCTAAACAAGAAGCCACACAAGCTTTTCTTGTCCATGAGATGGAGAAGTACAACATAGACATACTCTGCATATCCAAGACCAGAATCTCCGGTTCTGGCTCTATAGTTATAACGGCTCCAGAAACACTACATCAGTTCCACTTTTTCTATTCCGGAATAGAAGATAATTCAGGACTCCACGGAGTTGGTTTCATCATGAACCAAAGAACCAGAAACGCTCTCCTAGAATGGGAACCAGTCTCCGATAGACTTGCTAGAATCAGACTAAAAGGAAACCCTGCGAATGTGTCCATAATTTCTACCTTTGCCCCCACCCGTGGCGCTACTGAAACGACCAAGGATGATTTCTACAGTGAACTGCAACAGTTGTCTTCTTCTATAGCCGCACGTGATTACTTGATTGTTGCTGGAGACTTCAACGCAAAAGTTGGTCCATCTGACCAGACCACAAGACAAATCCTGGGAAAATTTGGACAGGGTCACAGATGCGAGAATGGGCAGAGGTTGGTAAACTATGCCTTGGTGAACCACCTTGTTATCACCAATACCATATTTCAACACAAACCTAGCCACCTCTTAACTTGGCATTCAAATGACGGTGCCACTAAGGCCCAAATTGACTTCATTCTCGTACGCCAGCACTGGAGAAGCTCCGTGCAGGACTCTCGCTCTTACAATGGTGCGGACACAGGCTCACAGTCTGGACCTGACCACAGGCTCGTCGCAGCAAAAATTTTGCTATGTCTTGCAATTCGAAGAAAAAACAAGTCCAAGGTCGGCTTCGATATCGGTAAACTTCAAGACAAAGAAGTGCGGCAGGCCCTCAATTTGGAACTAACTAACCGGTTTGACGCCCTCAGCTCTGATGAAAACCTAACCCCCGATAAGAGATGGAAGACCTTTAAAACCGTGATGACAGAGACTGCCGATGAGATCCTAGGCCGAGCAAAAATCAAACGACAACACTGGATAACCGCTAGAACCCTGTCAATAGTCGGTGAGCGAAGACAAAAGATGGGAGGCCTTAAAGAAGAAACAAAGGAGTTACGCAGACAGGTAAAACGCTCTGTTCGGCTGGACCGCCGCCAAATGTGGGAAGATGCTGCCGAGTCATTAGCGAAAGCAGCACGCTTACATGACACCCGCAAGCTTTACCAGATTCTGAAGGAATCCGTTGGTAAGAAAGCTGCTGTCTCAGAAATAATCAAAAACAGATCAGGAAAAATCATTAGTTGTCAGAAGGAACGTTCAGCAAGATGGAAGAACGCTCTGTTCGGCTGGACCGCCGCCAAATGTGGGAAGATGCTGCCGAGTCATTAGAGAAAGCAGCACGCTTACATGACACCCGCAAGCTTTACCAGATCCTGAAGGAATCCGTTGGTAAGAAAGCTGCTGTCTCAGAAATAATCAAAAACAGATCAGGAAAAATCATTAGCTGTCAGAAGGAACGTTCAGCAAGATGGAAGGATCACTTTCAGCTCCTCCTGAACCCATCCCCTTCATTTACTCATGATGCCTTCCCATCTTCCGTCTCTAAAGAGCCTTATGATATCGAGCTGGATACACCGACCAGAGCCGAAATACTAAAAGCGATCAAAACCCTAAAAAACCACAAAGCCCCAGGTGAAGACGGCCTCCCCCCGGAACTATACAAACAATTCCCTAAGGTCACTGCTGAACAGCTCCATGGCATTCTCGAAGAAGTGTGGAGGACCAACACTTTTCCAAAAGACTGGAAGACATCAGTCATCCTCCCTTTCTATAAGAAAGGAGACAAAACCGAATGCAAAAATTACCGCGGAATAAGTCTCATAGACATTGCCGTCCAAATATTCGGGATCATACTCTTGAACCGCTTTAAAGGGGCAAGGGAGGAAAAAACTCGAGGAAATCAAGCCGGCTTTCAACCAGGTAGAGGGTGTACTGATAATATCTTCGCCTTTCGCCACATTATCCAGCAGTTTGAAAGATACAACCTACCCCTGATCTTGATGTTCCTGGACTTCATTGCTGCCTTCAACTCTGTCACTCGCCAGAAACTTTGGAAGATCCTGGAGAATGACGGAATGCCGCTGAAGTTTGTTGAACTGATGAAGGCATACTATGACGCTTCAGTGAGCCGAGTTAGAATCTATGGCGAAGAAACCGAAGAATTTTCTGGTTGAGTTCGGAGTAAAACAAGGATGTGTCCTCTCTCCGACTCTGTTCAATTATTGCATTGATTGGGTGCTTGAAAATGCTCTATCGTCTTATCCAGGAGCGCAGGTTGGACAGAATCTCTCGCTGACTGACCTCGATTATGCGGATGATGTTGGCCTCCTGTCAGACCCTGTAGAAGCCCAAAACATGCTTGACAGCGTTGTGGCCTGGGCAGATCTGATCGGCTTGAAAGTCAGCACAGAGAAAACGAAATTCATGGCTATTAACCACGACACAGGACCATTCCCACTAACTGTCAACCAAGTTCAGCTGGAAAAAGTCAACCGTTTCACATACCTAGGCTCCCAGCTTTGTACTGACGGATCTTCCGACGCTGATATCCAACAGAGAATACAGAAAGCGCAGACAGTCTTTGCCTCCCTTCGGAAACCCTTATGGAATCGCCGTGAAATCAGTTTCCAAACGCAAGATCGAATTTACATGGCACTAGTCCGCAACGTTCTCCTTTACGGGTGCGAAACATGGTCGGCAAAACTACAACAAGAGAATACACTTAAGGTGTTTGAGCATACTTGTCTACGAAGAATTCTCAGAGTACAGCTACGTGACCGTATCTCCAACGTGGATATCCGTCGAATGTGCAATATTCAGAGAAATGTTGTGCTCACTATTAAAGAACGCCGTTTGAAATGGCTGGGCCATGTATTGCGGAAACCGCCAGAGTACCTGCCTCGCCAAATACTTCTAGTTGAGCCTATTAGCTACTGGAAGAAACGCCAAGGAGGACAGAGGAAGAACTGGTGGAAACTGGCCAAGTCAGACCTTGAACCAATAGGGGGTTTCAGAAAATTTGGTCACAGATGGTCAACACAGTGGCTCGCCTTTGCAGAGCAGCTGGCACAAGATCGATCAACATGGTCCAAGAATGTCTCTAAGATCATCGATGCCGGGCGAGGTGGAAACGCCTGATTCCCGCCACAAGTACAAGTAAGTAAGTAAGTAATACTAATGGTCAAGCCGTACAGATCTTGAGGATGCTTTTCTTAGAGAATTTAAGACTAGGTTAGCAGACGAAGAGTACTGGCACTGGGCTGTTGATACAAGTCGCGGACTGAGAGTGAAATAATCCTATTCCGTAAGAAACCAGAATTTTGGAGATCTTCAGCAAGACAGCATATTTGTTTCCACACTTCGGAATGGTCTATGTAGGGACCATGTGCAACGCTCTGTTGCTCAGCAACATAAATTTTAGTTTTATCCTAAGCAACATATCAGCACTTTTCCTGATTACCACCATCATTAACAGATGTAGAAAAAATTAGGTCTTAATCGCGTTTTTCTCAGAATGAATTTCCAAGTAGTAGGGCAATTCTGCTCTCAGGTTAGGAAGTGCTTTGAGAGAGAGTTTTGATAAAGAATATTATTTGAAATTAAAATTACCAGTTAAGCTCATTAAAGTTTGGATTCGGGTGCGCACCAACTGTCTAATACTGGGGGGTTTAAATTTTCCAAATAGACTGGAAACTACAGTGTTTGGGGGATGGATTGAGACATTTTATTTTTAGATACAATGAACTTGTGAGTTAAACGTAAAATGTGTTAAATAGTGATAGTGGTAATGGTGAGCTGGTCATGGGGATCCTTAAATCAACCTTTTCTAGATACTTTGCGGCAATAAGAAACTTCATTTTAAGGTTTACAGGCCCGTAAATAGGAAGTTTCTTTCTTTAGTTATATCAACTTCTTTTATTTCGTATATGATTTTATCGGATTTCCTACATTGTTAAACAAATTAATGGAATAACGTGGTCAGTTTAACGGACTCTGGAAGACCCCTAACTGGAAATTTACAATTCTGAAGTAACTCATTTTTTACTTCTAAAAATTAGTTTTACTTTGATGGCAAACCCTAGAATCATCTTAGGAATATTTAATAGATGCTGTCATATCGATCGAGAGCCTTTCCTAGTAGACAAATCCAGAAACGCGTCTATCAGTGAGAAAAAAAGACTGGTGGGAAAATATCTCTTCGCAATTAAAGAGCTAAGCCGATTTTTACATTGGCTTTTAACCTAAAAAAAAATCAAAGGCTAATGTTCATTTTGAGCATATTTTAAGCTGAATGCTTTAATTTTGAAGAAATTGCCCGAGTAAAACGAAATTTTTTCAGTAACAAATCTCTGGAAACTGTATTTGCAGAAGTAAAAGGTATTCTAATCTCTCTCTTAAGCTCAATAAAGCTTTTTGCTACCAAATGTAAACTAAACCTTATTACCATTATAATTTTCATTCCTGGGCAATACTAATGGTCAAGCCGTACAGATCTTGAGGATGCTTTTCTTAGAGAATTTAAGACTAGGTTAGCAGACGAAGAGTACTGGCACTGGGCTGTTGATACAAGTTTTTCATCGCCTAATGCAAATCACGGAGCGCCCCTCGTGCCATCATACGTAGTATGTGTCATACGGTGCACATCACAGCTTAGATACCAATAAAGTTATGAAAACTCCTATCCTGCCCGTGAGCAGCTTTTGGTACAGAGCTCTGAACTTGGCGCCTCTTCCAAGCCCGCGCTCCGATACGTAGATTGTACTACAACACCATAGGCGGGAACACAATTTTGTTTTATTGCATACACAGCTTAAGATACCAATACCAGTTTCCTGTTACCAATTAGATACCAATACCAGTTTCCTGTTACCAATTAGATACCAATACCAGTTTCCTTTCTTCAGCCGCTAGCATCGCTACCGCGCAGTGTGTCCCAAAAATAAATCGAGTTTTCATAACTGCATTGGTATCTAAGCTGTGGTGCACATGTTATTTGAAAGTTGGCAATCCCTTGATAAAAGCTAAATCAATATCGATTGAAATACTTTTTCTAAATTCAAAAATCGTATTCTATTTGTTTAATATCCATACTTTAGAAATTTAAAAAGTTGGCCGTTATAAACTTTCTTTTCAAAAACAAGATCAAGAAAACGGCCAGACCGTTATTCATGAGATGACAAAAAGTGGATAGGCTGTGAAAGTGAATCCAGACTGCTAGTGGAAAGGTTTCTGGTAAGAAGTTTGCAGTGCTAAGTTTAGATTATACGCTCACGACTTTAATTATACATCAAATTTTTACCTTTATCTTCATCTTGTAATCAAAAATTTCAAAAAAGAAGAGTATTTTTGAAAAATCGTTCCATATATTAGAAAAAGCGTTACATATAATACTAATCATAGTTTATTGAGCAGAACTAATTTTGACAATGGAAGCATAATTATCGGTCAGATCACAAAAAAAACAAGAGAGGTTGACGACACATATTTTTCAAAATCTAGGGGGGGAGATTTTTTTTTAATTGCCAATGAAAATACAAAAAAGGCACTTTTCAATAAAAAAAAATACCCCAAAACAGACATTTTAAAAATTTAGCAAGGGGCGAAGAAATCTAGAGGGCCAGATGAAAACATGAGCTAAGAGCTCATATGGCACTTGTGACGAGGCGAGAAGAGCTAAGAGCCAAGAGATCATATGGTATGAGCTCTAACAGAATTCTATGAATCAATAGATTGATTTAAAAAGGAAACTAAGAGGCTTAATGCCGGTCTTTCGATGTCTTTCTAAATATCAAAATTCATTAAGATTCGATCACCCACTCGTAAGTTATAAATACCTAATTTTTTCTAATTTTTCCTCTCCCTTTAGCCCCCCAGATGGTCGAATCTGGGAAAACGACTTTATAAAGTCAAACTGTGCAGCTCCCTGACACGCCTACCAATTTTCATCGTCCTAGCACGTCCAGAAGCACCAAACTCGCCAAATCACTGAACCCCTCCCCCCAGCTCCCCCAAAGAGAGCGAATCCAGCACGATTCTGTCAACCACGTATCAAGGACATTTGTTTATTCTATCCACCAAGCTTCATCCCGATTCCTCCACTCCAAGTGTTTTTCCAAGATTTCCCCCTCCAACTCCTCCCAATGTCAAAAGATCTGGTCGGGATTTGAAATAAGAGCTCTGAGACATGAATTCCTTCTAAAATCGAATTTCATTAAGATCCGATCATCTATTCGTAAGATAAAATACCCCAATTTTCACGTTTTCCAAGAATTCCGGTTTCCCCCTACGACTCCCCCCAATGTCACAGGATCTGGTCGGAATTTAAAATTAGAACTTTAAAGCACAAGATCCTTCTAAATATCAAATTTCATTAAGATCTGGTCACCCTTTCGTAAGTTACAAATACCTCAATTTTCAAAATTACCCCCCTCCCCAATTCCACCAAAGAGAGCAGATCCGGTCCGGTTATGTCAGTCACGTATCTTAGACAGGTTTCTATTCCTCCCATCCAGTTTCATCCTGATCTCACCGCTTCAAGTATTTTCTAAGATTCCCGGTCCCCCCAACTGCCCCCCCCCCCAAATTACGCTTGATCCGGTTGAGATTTAAAATAAGAGATCTGAGTTACGAGGTCCTTCTAAATATGAAGTTTCATGAAGATCCGATCACTCATTCGTAAGTTAAAAATACGTCATTTTTTCTTATTTTTCAGAATTAACCCACCCCACCCCCCAATAGATCGGATCCGTTCCAATTATGTAAATCCCATATGTAAGAATTCTGCTTATTTTTCCCACCAAGTTTCATCCCGATCCCTCCAATCTAAGCGTTTTCCATGACTTAAGGTTCCCCCACCCGTAACTTCCCCCAATGTCACCAGATCCAGTCAGGATTTAAAATAAGAGCTTTGAGACACGATATCCTTCTAAATATCAAATTTCATTGAGATCCGATCAACCGTTCGTAAGTTAAAAATACCTAATTTTTTAATTTTTCAGAATTAACCCCTCCCCCAACTACCCCAAAGAGAGCGGATCCGTTCCGGTTATGTCAATCATGTATCTAGGACTCGTGATTATTTTTCCCACCAAGTTTCATCCCGATCCCTCCACTCTAAGTGTTTTCCAAGTTTTAGGTTTCCCCCTCCCAACTCCCCCCCCCCCAATGTCACCGGATCCGGTCAGGTTTAAAATAAGAGTTCTGAGCCACGATATCCTTCTAAATATCAAATTTCATTGAGATCCGATCACCCGTTCGTAAGTTAAAAATACCTCATTTTTTCTAATTTTTCAGAAATAATCCCCCCCCCCCAACTACCTCAAAGAGAGCGGATCCGTTCCGTTTATGTCAATCATGTATCTAGGACTTGTGTTTATTTTTCCAACCAAGTTTCATCCCGATCCCTCCACTCTAAGTGTTTTCCAAGTTTTAGGTTTCCCCCTCCCAACTCCCCCCCAATGTCACCAGATCCAGTCGGGATTTAAAATAAGAGCTCTAAGACACGATATCCTTCTAAAGATCAAATTTCATTGAGATCCGATCACCCGTTCGTAAGTTAAAAGTACCTCATTTTTTTAATTTTTCAGAATTACCCCCCCCCCCCCCCAACTACCCCAAAGAGAGCGGATCCGTTCCGATTATGTCAATCATGTATCTGGGACTTGTGCTTATTTTTCCCATCAAGTTTCATCCCGATCCCTCCACTCTAAGTGTTTTCCAAGATTTTAGGTTTCCCCCCTCCAACTCCCCCCAATGACATCAGATCCGGTCGGGATTTAAAATAAGAGCTCTGAGACACAATATCATTCCAAACATCAAATTTCATTAAGATCCCGTCACCCGCTCATAAGTTAAAAATACTTCGTTTTTTCTATTTTTTCCGAATTAACCGGCCCCCCACTTCCCCCCCAGATGGTCAAATCGGGAAAACGACTATTTCTAATTTAATCTGGTCCGGTCCCTGATACGCTTGCCAAATTTCATCGTCCTAGCTTACCTGGAAGTGCCTAAAGTAGCGAAACCGGGACCGACAGACAGACAGACCGACAAAATTTGCGATTGCTATATGTCACTTGGTTAATACCAAGTGCCATAAAAAACCGACAGAATCTAGGAATCTCGAATCGACTCTTCAGGAGCTTTAGAGTGCTATCCCACTGTTGTAATGCCTGGTTCTCATCAAGCCTGATGAAAATTCAGATTCTAATCCTGTAGAATTTTCACTTCCAAAATTCCGATTACACGTGAACTGTGCTTTTAAAAGAAACGAAAATTATGCGATAAAGGTTATCCGTCTCAAGCCAACAGCGATAAAAGTATATATAAAAAAAAGAACTTTGGTCGCATGCAAAATTCGTATATAGGATTTCACAGATCAGACATAAAGTTGTGTTTCAAGTCCAAACTTCACAGTCAGTGCGAACCAAGCATACACCTCATTACCTCAACGAGCGGAACAAAATCTTTTAATCAAATAGTTCGTGGTAAGGAACGTTACCGAACGTGGTAACGCACAGTTACCACCAATACTACGGGCCTGAGAAAATTTGTCTGAGAAAATTTGTCTGATTTTCCAAAAAGGGGTCAAAGACCCCTCAAAAGTCAAGGGATCCTAATGAAAATCACATCATTAGATTCAGTGTATCTGAGAACCTGCTGTAGAATTTTCAAGCTCCCATCTACAAAAATGTAGAATTTTGCTTTTTTTTGCCAGAAGCAAGATCACGGATGTGTGTTTATTTGTTGTTGTTTTTGCTGTCTTTTTTCAGGGGTTATCGTATCGAACCAGTAATCCTAGAAGATCAGGAGAGGGCTCATTCGATCAAAAGTTCTAGTGCCTTTTTTAAGCGACCAACAGTATTATAGGGCAGCTAGCCCCCTCCTACACTGTTTTTTTCCCCGAAGTCCTATGATAAAATTTTGAGATAGACATTTTGTTCAGCATAGTCTAAATATCTAATAACTATCTCTTTGAGAAATACTTGACCCCCACGTCCCAAGGGGGAAGGGCTATAAGCAATGAACTTTACCCATTGTTTACATATAGTACTGGTTATTAGGAAGTATACAAATATTTTTCGAGGGGAGTAATTTTCCATGGGGGAAGGGTATTTTCTATGGGAAGAATTTTCCGTATAAGTGAAGTTCTTGGGGTGAACTTTCCAGAGGAAATTTTACACGGGGAAAATTGGCCAGAATTCATACAAGAAGTTCGTTTTTATCGTCTTACTTTCTCTTTGGCGACTCCTTATGTGTGGAGATGTTGGACTTTTATGTGTGGCGATGTTCTGGTGGACTTGTCCGAGGAATTCACGGGAGAGATTCTCTTTAAGTGAATTATTACCGGAAAAATGTTCTACGGGGGAATTACCACCGGGAAATATTCTCCATGAGAAAATTTTGCGAAGAAGAAACTTTCCGTTCGGGGGGAGGGGTCCAGGAAAAATTGTCCGCTTAGGCGGGAATTCCACCACTACCTGAAAAACGTTTTTTAACTGAAAATAAGGAGGGACGTCAAAACTTAAAACGAGGGGGTTTGTCCCCAAGTCAATACCTCGCTCTTTGCGCTAAAGTTCAAATTTTGTTTCAATTTTTTTAAGAATGACCCCTGAATCACAAACACCGTTTAATTAGAATAAATAGCTCTTTTGAAAGTACTGAAAATACTTTAGCATATAAAGCGAAGTATTGACGAGAGGGCAAACCCCCCTCATATCCATAGTAATTTCTGTTCGTTTGAAGTTTTAATGTTGCTCCTTACTTTAAGTTGAAAAAAACCTGTTTTTTTCATATAATTTCTGGAAAAAAAAAACAAGTTCACATGAATGTAAGACTTCCATCTAGCTCTCATCCCCAAAAAAAATGGTGAACTGGGAATGTAAAGAAGATTTTTCCAAGGGGAGTAGGGTCTTAAAGAGGTAACTTAACTATGCATATACTTTTGTGTTGTTCGGATTTTAGGGAACAAACAAGGGAGGAACACTCTTACTGGGTCTTGGTATTTTTAACTACGTATTTATAGCATTTATAAAAATATACCTAGTTGAATATGATACATCACGATAACGCTGAATTATTTTCTTTTAAATCATTCACAATTTTAAAGATTACACAGAAACTCACAAGCACGTATGAGGCAGGTGGAATTTTACGATTTTTTCATCATTTCATTTAATTTGGCTGTCTTTAGGAATCCCTCCTACCTCACGATAAAAAATTGCAACGTACATGACCAATATGTGCCTACAAGTAAAAAAGTGCCAAGTAACAAACATGTTTTAAACAAGAACTGATTAGAATATTGTGATACCTTTATCTAGTAATTACGAACTTATATAATTATGTTATCTCAAAGAAACATTAGTAGTTTTTTCCGTATGAAAAAAAGAGACACGACATGAAAAAAAAATGAACACACATCCTTGGTCAAATTTCGTATTTGTAAGTATAAGGGGTGCCCAGGACAAGTGAATACGATGGTTTAATTTTTACGACATCACATCCCTCTTTGGGGGATTTTTCCTCCTTAAATCTAATACTATGACAACTTTATCATGCAAATAAGTTTTGATGGCACAATTTTAAAATAATAAATTTGTAAGCAGTATTAAAAGCAGGACCATTGACGCACGTGTTTACCATCACGGACGAATTCACTGGGTGATTTTAGCAGAACGTGCCCCCCCCCCCAGGAAGGTGAAGGAGTGTATTAATCATAAGATCGGGGGCAAAAAATACCGGTGGGCAAGTCGTGTTTTCATTAGTGCCCCCCTCCCCAATTAATAATTCTGGATCCACCCTTGGTTTTGCCACCAAACGGTAGTTCCGTTTGTTCAAGTTTCGGTCTTCATTGAAACGGCTCGCTCTTGACTTACTGTCTACTATCATGATGAATGGTTTCGACCCCCCGGCCAATATGACAATTTGTAAAAAATGCGCTAATCTAAGAACATAATACGGCTACTGGGTAATTTCAACGCACGATTTAATAGAAATGTATAAATAAGGCTTTTCGAATTGTCAAAAAAACAGAATTTTGTTCGAGAATTTAAACAAAATAAAACAAACTTTAGAAATACCAACGTGTTGACACGAGTAATTCGACTTTATTTTGACGTAATATATAAAGTGATCATAGCATAGATAGCGGTTAAAGCTATCTACCATGGGGGAAAAGCTCGGGGGATTTTGATTTTCCAAATAGACAGCGTTTTACCCACAATCCGGTTTTTGGGAAAATGGACTGGGACATTTTCTTTGAATTTAAGACAAGATTTATATGATGGTTGTAATGATGAGCTACTACTAGGGATCCTTAAATCGACGCCGCTTAGATACATAATGGCAAAAGGTTATTATATTTAAAAAGCTTTAGAGGCCCGTAAATAGGATGTCTTTTACTTAATTACACAAGTTCGTTTTGTTGTTTTTAATTGTATACGGCTTTATGACGTTTGAGCCACACTTGTATGTATAGGCCTTCTGAAATATTTTTGAGTCCCCTACCTCCTATGTTCTTTTAAATAAGTATGACTATGTAAATGCGATCAACAGATAAATATCGGCGCAATATGTAGAAACAGGTCTAAGCAGAGATCCCCCTAAAAAATTTAAGTTCATTGCCACGAAAAAAGGAACTGCTCCGATTTAGCCCTTCATCAGGAGAATCGTAAAAATTGTAGTAATTCCCGCGATAATATTGTGTTCTATATAGAATTAAAAAAAACACAAGCAGATAAAACATTTTAATAAGTAAAGAACTGTCATTGAAATTGCCCAAATAGATGAAAAATATCAAGGAATAAACTTGTGTTAAATGAAAACTGATTTCTATGTTTTATTATTCTTATCTAAAATCCCAACAATAAACGTAAATACATAATCATTTAGAATTTGTAATCTACTTAATTTGCTAAAACTTATCATTAATTAACACTTGGACAATCTACTAATAGCTTCAATTCTTAGAAGCATGGCAAGCTGGTACGTACACATGGATCGTAGGCCTCCCCCTCCCCCTAGTTTTTCAAAAGTTTAGGTTCCATAATGTCTTATGTTAGGTTTCATTATACCGCTTATGGAATTCGTCTGTTTTTATTTTCGTTTTAATCTCCCCTACTCCTCGCAAAAATGTTATATATTCGTACCTGGTGGCAAGACATGTCATAAGTTGTAGAAAAAATAATTCCAGAAGAATTCTTACACACTCCAGGCGTTAGCTCTTCACACAAAAACAGAATAAAGATTTGTTGACAAAGCAGTTTCTTTGAAACCATACTTTCTGTATGCTTCACTTTTTATGAAGAGCTCATACAATATTTCAATTACTCCCCCCCTTCCATAGGACATATAGTTAAGGGGTTCAGTAGGAAAATCAAAGATAACACATACGACAGAGAACAATCGAAATTTTAAATTTTAAAGCTATTAGTAGATTGTCCAAGTGTTAATTAAAAATTTTATTTAAGAGCAGATCTTAAAGCAATCACAGTAAGATTGTTATTGCTTTTTGACAGCATGACAATAATCGGCACGGCCGGTATAAACTTTTCAAACATAAAAACGAATATACAGTTCTCCGAGAACGTCAAATTAAAAATAGATCTCTCCCAGTCGACATCACATAACAACTGTTTTTATCCATCCACTTTTGACGTCTCGGGAAACATCACCTAACTCTTTTGATCAATTGTGAAATTTGACTCTTGAATTAGACGCGATGGAAGAAGGAGAAAAACGCGAAGCGAAAATTTGTCATGACTAAAGAGTGCCAAGCATAAACAGGTAAAAGATAAACAGTGCGCTTCAGTAAGGTAGGTCACAGACAAAAGGTGTATAATACAGACGTCCAACTGGCCTATGCTGCGATGTTGAAAAAAAGATTACGGTTTTAAAGCGTGCCTGGAAGCTACTGGCGATAATGGTACTGTATTGCCATGTTCATTAAACGATATATTTTAAGAAGCAGTCAATTTATGAAACGGAACAGCCCAAGGACGTTGGAGTCTAAATAAAATTAGCACAGAAAAATATCCTCGAAAACCGTATATAAAAAGTTCCGTTTCCAGACAATTTTACAAGAGATCGGTTTTTAATCAGAAAAACAAAAAATCAGGGATGATTGAAGCATTGATCCACACCGTGAGTAGAGAGTGTATGTAGCTGGTAGTTTTAGTGCCAAATTCAAATTGTTACACCCTTGACTTTCACAAACTTCAAGTGTGATTTTTTTTTAATCAATAACTTCATGATGTGAATGATATTTTGAAGAATTTCCAGAACCATAGCTCATACTCAATTACAAATATTGATATCAACTCATGACAAGAGAGACATCATCAATTTTCAAGTTACTTGCTTTTCCAGTAGATGTTTGCGATAATTTCCACTAGGTAACACATTTTCATTTGGAAATGAGAATTTTACCATAACTTTACCAAGGCTTTTTTTAACCATAAAATCAGGGCTTGTCGCGAATGATCCCCTTTTAGCAACAATGGTGACCCATATATCGGTTAGCAATATCAAGGTAAAACGGCAGGAAAACAGCATAACCATTAAGAGATTAACTTGTGGCAAATCAGATCATAATTACCAAATGGAAAAAAGATAATATCATCTAAAACCACGTTCCTCAGAATCCTCACCCAAAAATATTCGAATAATTTTTAATGATTATTTTTAAACTCGAGGAATCTCATGAAAAGAAAAAAAAACTATGGTCCGTCGAAAAAGGATCAACAACGAAAAATATTTTTAATACTAACATTCACCATACAAAAAAAAATGTAAATTCTTAGCTTGTTGAACTATTAATCATAATCTTCGATTTCATTATTTGAACTCAACTTTTTTTTAATTGTTTTTTTTTTAGTTGAAGTATCATGTGCCAAGAACAACAGGAAAAAAACTACAACAGGAGAAAAGACATCTAAACAGCAAAAAACAAATATAAAGATTGCCACATATTATCTAACAGAACTCGCTAGATAAAACTTGCGAGTCTTTTGCATACTTCGGCGTGTTAAAGTTATTTTTGCTGAGAAACAAAAATAAAGACAAAACATAACACCCATAAAACAAGCAAAAACAAACCTTAAAATACAGAAAATATATACAGAAATAACAAGTGTTTATGATGAAATGCCGAAACTTAGAAATGTGACATCAATATGTGCCAAGTACAACGGGAAAAAATCGCCAATAAAAATAATTAACAAGAAAAGCCATAAGATTCATAAGAAGTGAATAAGAAACAGTGAATAACAAATATGGAGGTTGCATATGGTGCAAAAAAATACATTGATGGTTTCAAATTCCACCAACTGGGGAAAATCACCACCAGGCGAGGATTTTTAGTCTCCATACAAGTTTGAGCATAAAGAACATTTAGGTTGGAAAATGCCTCCATTCTTTTACCCATCAACGATTTGTGTATTTCCTTCCAAGTCCAAGTGATACTGGACTTTGTATAATGCCAAAAAATTTAGCTTACGTTATGAACACGAAAAATTTAAGGAGAATCACCCAAGTGCAAACACGCTAAGACCGTTCGCCGATAGCTTAGAAATCATTACTCTGCGACCAAGGATTGAAGCAAATCCAAGCCCCTGACAGGAAGTACTCGATGAATTTTCCTAGGTGGGAGTCAAATTACCAAAACTGGAAATCAAAACTATTGTTTTTTCATGATGAATGTTAAATTTTCGCCTCTGAGGCCAGGCAATTTCAGTCTCTCGTTTTGCATGCAATTCCAGTGGATATTGTCCGTCATGAGTCAACCCGAAAATCTCGGTCATCCCACTTCATCCCAGTAGGTAATGCTCATATAATATAAACACTGTGGAACATACCTACGGTAGAAGTTTCAAGCTCCTATCTACAAAAATTGGGTATTTTGTACTTTTTGCCCGAAGACAGATCACGGATGCGTGTTTATTTGGTTTTTTTTCTGTTGTTTTTTTCCCAGAGGTGATCGTATCGACCCTCTGGTTCTAGAATGTCACGAGAGGGCTCATTCTAACGAAAAGCAAGAGTCCTAGTGCCGTTCTTAAGTGACCGAAAAAATTGGAGGACACCTAGGCCCCCTCCCGCACTCATTTTTCCCCAAAGTCCCCGGCTCAAAATGTTTATATAGCGATATTTGTTCAGCAATAACTAAATAACTATGTCTTTGGGGACGACTTAATCCTCCAGAGTCCCCAGGGGAGGGGTTGCAAGTTACAAACTTTGGCCATTGTTTACATTCAAGCTTTAGTGTAAAGAGTGAGGTATTGACGAGAGGGCGAACCCTTCATATACGTAATAAAAATATACAAGTATAGAAGTTTGTTACGTAAGTTAATTCGTAAGTTACGTATATTTATTACTAATAAAAACGTTCTTAAAAAAATAAAACGTTCCGGTTGCCTTTTTAAGTAACCAAAAATTGGAGTGCAACTAGGCCTCCTCTCCCACTCTTTTTTTTTCAAAATCGTCCGATCAAAGTAATGAGAAAGCCATTTAGCCGGAAAAAATTGACATGCAAGTTTCATTTTAATTATTCATGTGCGTTGAGCCAAAATCAAAACTTGCATTAATTCAAAAAGGTTCAGAAATTAAATAAAAAAGTTTTTTTTTAACTGTAAGTAAGGAGCGACATTAAAACTTAAAACGAACAGAAATTATTCCATATACGAAAGTGGTTATCCCTCCTCAACGCCTCGCTCATTGCGCTAAGGTTTTTTATTGTTCCAAAAAGTCAAGTTGTGAGAAAGAGTCAAACTTTAGCGTAAAGAGCGGGGCGTTGAGGAGGGACAACCCCTTTCATATACGGAATAATTTCTGTTCATTTTAAGTTTTAATGTCGCTCCTTACTTGCATTTTAAAAAACTTGTTTTTTTATTTAATAGTATTATTAATTCATAGTATTATAGTTGCCAGTTTTGGCGACAGTAGCCTTACTATGGAATAACATCTATCCAGCAAAACTAATGCAAACACAAAAAAAAAGCAAAAACAACCTGGCACAAGTCCAAACTGGTCAATTCCCTGAATATCAATCACACAAACGAGAATACATACACATTTTTCTATCTTAGTATATTCAGGAGTGCTCACTATTAAGAGCAGAAGGAATTTTCAGCCGCTCCCCCCTCCTAGAAGACCAAAAGGTTTGTAATTTCCAAGGTTTTCTAGCAAAAAAATTATCTTTTCTTAAAACCTATCCAACCAAACCAGGTAAAATAATAAAAAATAATTTTAAAAAATAATTAAAAATAAAACAATAAAGAATAAATTAAAAGTAATTAAGTAAAATCAAGTAAAAAGAACTATCGCTTTACTAAAAGATTAATCTAAAAAGCAGTTTTTTAATGAAATTAAAGAGCGACATTAAATCTGAACATAGATTAAACA
Source organism: Artemia franciscana (assembly GCF_032884065.1). Lineage (NCBI taxonomy): Eukaryota > Metazoa > Arthropoda > Branchiopoda > Anostraca > Artemiidae > Artemia > Artemia franciscana. The sequence goes on along the minus strand of NC_088873.1, from coordinate 12,311,950 downwards.
AACAGAAGGAGTGAGGTGATAGGGAGAGAGAGCCCTCTTCGGGATAAGGAAACATTCATTAGAATGACCCTCGAGGATGGAGCACTTGGCTTGAACTAAATTGAACTCTCCTTTTTAGGACCCTTTTTAGGACTGTTCTAAAGTAAGTTTAAAGCAACTGAACGTCAATAGGCTCTTCCATCCATGAAATATTGTGAAAAATCCTTTTCATTCTCTCCCAATTGCCCTTGTTCTTGAAATGTCTTTCTTAAAATCAATTAAAATCAGATAATTTATTTGAAAAATGCGGCTTCTTACGGCATGACCTTCTTTGGTACTTAAAACAGGCATTATATCTTCAAATGCTCATTCAATGAACCCTCGTTTAAGAATTTCGAACTAGTATCTATGAATGGTCACATTCATGACCATTTTCTCTGGAAAAGCAAAAAAAAATTATTTTGTCGATAGCGGTTTTGAGGTTCTCACACATGTTGAATTCCATTGTGCTATTTTCATCAAGACCGTACCTCTTTTTGTTGGAGCTCAAATGCCTATTTCTAAACTTATGCAAATTTTCATGTACTAGTAGGTTTTGATTAGAAACATTATAACCAATAAGTTTTACGTATTTAGAATCGGTGTAAGTAGTATATTTTGTCGTTGCACATATTTTGATCAAAGCTTTTCTTTTTAGGGTTGTAGTTTCTATTGACCAGAAACTTAAATAATTTTCTTTGCACAAACTGTATGATGCAAGGATCTCTTGAATATGAAGAAGACGACCATTCCCTCCTTCGACTCCGTTTTCCATTCAAATTTATTCGCATAACAATACTTCAAAAACAATACTCATCCCTAAAAAGTACATCCATGCAATACTAGTTATGAGAGGGAGGGTCTGAAATATCAAAACGAAACATAGGATCGTCATTTTCAAGATTATTAGGGTAAGGTAAAGGAGGTAAAGGATACGGCATTAGACTTTACAGTCCCTACCAGCGGTGCTGATCTCCGTTTCTTGGCCCTTCAGCCAGGAAGTGCAATGGGGGGTTGGGGGCCAACCATCCTGTGCTTTCGCACACCCTTCCTGTTTACCTTCCCCAGATTTCTCCAGGTACCCATTTAAAGCTGGGTCGACTCTGGCTAAGCTTACAGAGTCACGTAAAAAAAAAAAATTGTACGCTTAGAAGATATGTATTAGGCTTCCTTACGACACGGGGGATTGAACTTCGGCCCGGCTGTCTCCGGGCCTTGCTCTAACCACTCCGCTGTCACAAGGTAAGATCTTCGAGTAAATCATTTTCTTGGGATGTCAGTGTCGATGGGACGGCGTCTTATGAAAGTCAACAGCGGGATCAGGAGGTCAATGGCCTCTGGGCAAGAAGAATACATTAGAAATTTGTATGAATAGGAAAATGAGAAATATTCTTATTTTAATTAGACACAAAGCTCCAAGTAACACTTACCCCAATACCTGGAAAATTTCTTAATAACACTCCTGAACCTCCCCTCCCCTCTTCTCCACAATTGGAGCCATTAAGCGTAAGAATATAGTCTGTAATGATTCGAAGAAAACTTTTTCTTCAAAAAGGCGGAAGCTATGACCCCGCAGCACCTGTACTACAGGCTTAGTCCAAAAATATTCCCGTGAACGAAGGAGATTAAGAGATTAATCCCCTCCCCCAATAACGAACAAACTTTCTTCTATATTTATCTAAAACTTCAAGAAGGGGTCTTTTCTTTCCTTTGAGAAAAAAATGAATGATCCTTCATCGTACAATGAAGCGTCACGAAAAAAAAAAATCCTGTTTATCTCAGTAACTGCAACAAAGGTTCTTGAAATATCGCTCCATACAAATCTTTGAACATAATTCACTGGACTTTCAGAAACCTTACAGAATATTTAACTTTAGAAGTAACTTTCCCCATCCTAAATCAACTAAAGTAATGAGTTTCCTCGCAGAAATAATGAGGCTTCATAATTAGAAGCCGTAGAGGAGTTCAATCTCGTCTATTTCAAACTGAGAAAATGAACCACAGGCAACCAGTAAATTTAATTTTCCATGAAGGCACTCACAGTAATTAAATTACCTGATCTCTTCAAGGGCTGTTTATTTTTAGCGAGCATTCATAGATTTACCTAGTTCCACTTTACCAAAAACAGGGACAAAGGGGATTACGTCTATTGTGATCAGCCTGGTAAACTCGCAACTCCAACTGCTATTGAAACAAGTCCTGTACCCTATTCGTATATATCTATACATACAAATAGTTTTTTTTTGACGTAAGGAGCGACATTAAAACTTAAAACGAACAGAAATTACTCCATATATGAAATGGGTTGTCCCCCATTTCCAAAGGTCGAAGGCCGATCTGCCTTCGAGCGAAGGGAGAGCTGTCGGGAAGCCTGTGAAGCAGGGTTTTTGCTAGATGAAGAACGTGAAAGCATGCTGTTTGACCACTGGAGACTGGGGACCTTGATGTCAACTCTGTTCCCACTTGGGGGAGTGGCACCCCTCGAGGAAATTATAGCCTAGTAAACGACACAGCATTCGCACGGGATTATGATTAATGGAAAATTCTTCTGGGCTTGAAAAATTGGAACTTGGAATATTACGACGGTAAAAATTGCTATCGCATCGACACTTTGACGAATTGAGACGATTAGAACTGGACTTGCTAGGAGTTTCAGAAACTCATATCCCAGGTGTAGGAGGCATGAAATTAGGTGAAATAGTATTTGTGTAACTTACGGGACGAGTGGACATGTCAGTGGGCCCTGTTGAGTGTACATTTGCAGGGCCTTCTTCCTGCTCCACCTGTATTTACGGCCTCGGGCATGGGTGCCCCAGTTTTTACTATGGACCTCCAGGGACGAGGTACGCCCTTGGTCCCAGTCTCTTATGGAGGTGCCCTACATGTATCTAGGACATTCCCTTATCGCCACCTGGGGATACCCTAAGTGGTCTGGTGAAGGCCCCTTAAAACTGGCAAATGTTTTAAACTAGATTTGAAACCCAAGACACTGGGGACTTAATCGCGAATTGGAGCGAATTGTCCATCACTCAAAAATAGGAAAATGGGCATGCAAAAAAAGGGCTCAAATAGGGATTACTCTGACACCAGGTATAATTCGGAAGTTGATGATGATGAACCCATATTATTGCAGAGTGCCAGTAGCTGTCTTGTTTAAGAAGTAATTTTTTGAAGTGAATTCTTTGAGCTACTGGGGATCCTGCAATCGCCTGTAAAAAGCATAACAGTTCAGGTTTGTAAGTATGTGAAAGAAAGTGATGAAGAAAAAAAGCAGCTTAATTATTTATTTAAGTTAGAAGGAATTGATATTTTCATATGTATACTTCAAGAGCTCCCTACCAACAGAGGAATCTCTGAGATATTAGATGAGCTTTGGTTTTGATAAAAATTTTAAATTTAATCTTTAGTCCTAATACTATCAAGATGGATTTATATTGATCTTGTCTACAAACTAATCATGACATATCCTTTTCAGAACCAAAACGAAAGCCGGTCATTGAATTGAGCCATTGTGCAGAAGTAATACCAAATTAAACGAAAAAAAAAACAATAAAGAAACAATCCTAAAATGGATTGTTGCTTTATCTTAAAAGGGATTGGCCCTAAAAGTGATAGATAATATTTTTATTCTGTAAAGTGTACTTAATTGTTTGCTTTTACTGTACCAAAATTCCTATATTATTTTGTTTTTTCAGTAAAGCGCTAGAAAGAAAGGTTGAGATGGCTAGGGCACGTTGTGCGGACGAAGGATGATAGATTGCCGAAGATAGTCCTTTTCGGCCAACGTCTAGAGCTAAAAGGAAAGCACGTCGTCTTTGTCTGGAGTGGGAAAGAAGAAAGATTTAAAGAAAATGGGAATTTCTTGGGAGGGTATAAAAAGGGAGGCTCTGAATAGACTGAGACGGAGGAGGAGCGTGCGTAGCTGTGTTGGCCTCAGGCGGCTTGGTGCTGCGGTGACGTCAAAGGGTGGCATATTATACTGACCTTGCTCTTGGAAAAAATTTTGAAAATCTATTCATTGCCAACTAATGTTTTCAACCCACATATTTTATAATTTAGAATTATCACGTTTTCTTGGAAACAAGCAATCTTATTTAAATACAAAATTATCAAATCAATGTCAGCAAATTCGCATATTTTATTAAACCCCCTAGTGTCCAAACTTTATGAAGAAGGATTTTTAATCTTTAAACAAATGTTTCAATCCAGTAAAAAAAAAAAAAAATACACAAAAATTAGCAAAGTTTAGTCCAAATTTGAAGCATCTTTTTCACTAAAAATTAAATTATACATTTCTCCAAAAAAAGTATGTTTTTTAAATAGTCAACTATATTTTCTGTCCATGATAAAGCAATAGAATACAAAACCTACCAAAAAAAAACAAGTTCTGTCTACTGAAAGTAAGGAGCAACCTTAAAATTTAAAAACACAGAAATTATTCCGTATGTGAGGGAAGTTGTCCCCTCCTCAATACCCCTCTCTTCACACTAAAGTTTCTTCAGAACTTTTTAACGGAAAAAGCGGGGCACTGAGGAGAAGGCAGCCCCCCTCCTATACGGAGTAATTTCTGTTCGTTATAAGTTTCAATGTTGCGCCTTACTTACAGCAGAAAAAAACGTATTTTTTATTTAATTTCAGACCGTTTTTCAAATAATCTCAGGAAATGCACCCCCCTCCGAGGAAAATCCTGCCCACAAAAAATTACCCCCCAATAATTCCATCCTCTCGGCGAATTCCCCCCAAAAATTTCTTGCCTACGACTCCACCTGAAAAATACTCCTTAACATACTTTCATTTAAAGAAAGACTTGTTTTTACTTAATTTCTGATCCCTTACAGGTCATGGGGGAATCCCCCGAAGCATTTCCCCATTATATTTACTATTATAGGCTACAAAAGAGGTTGTTCTTAGAAGATTCGTTTGTTCATTTGGCTATACAGAAAGAATTTGTTTGGCAGAATGGAATGGTTTGTTAAACAAAAAAGCAGACGCAATGTGCATATATATATATATATATATATATATATATATATATATATATATATATATATATATATATATATATATATATATATATATATATATATATATATATATATATATATATATATATATATATATATATATATATATATATATATATATATATTTTATATTATTTATATATAATTATATATATATATATATATATATATATATACTAATATATATATATAATATATATATATATATATTATATATATATATATATATTTATATATATTATATATGACTTTATCAAGTAAACGCAAAGACAAGAATAGAGGCTAAAAAAGTCATATATAACTTTAAACGAAACAATTGGTAACGCTGGTAGCAGGCATTTGGTAACACTGGTAGCAGAGCATATTCAATAACCAAATAAATGAAAAACTATATCCAAGTAAAACTTTTATAGAACTATTTATTCGACTTTATCAAGTAAATAGCAAAGGCAAGAACAGAGGCTAAAAAAGAGTCAGCGTTTTTCAATGAGCGTGTTATAATGTCAAAGCAGTTTAAATCTATCTCTGCCATGACAGTAAATTCAATCACTTTCCCTTTTCATCGCTGGCAGCACTATTTACATAACTCTCACTTTAGATAATAAAGTGAAAGCCGTCACCAAACTTATTTTGTGTAATCCCAGACTACAGACAGGATAGGCCTACGCGGGCGCTAATACGCATACTGATCCGGAAGGGGGCCTAGAACGGAAATATGACGAGCTGTTAAATATGTGACCATGCCCTTTAAACCTAGCCCACGTTTTTTTTCCAATATCAACCAAGTAGGGCAACGGGATGGGGGTCTATTCCTCAACTCATCTAATATCCCCTCAGTATATTGGAAGAGAAGAGATAAAAATCTAAAAGCATTCGGATTAAGAAGGCTTGAAAAAATTAATTTCCTGAAGCAAGCCCCCCCCCCAAAAAAAAAACACCGTCGTCCCTTTGTTTTGATTGCATGCAGTTATTGATTGCAACGCAATCAGATACGAGCAACCAGTGATTTGCAGAACTAACAAAATAGAACCTTTTTTTTAGTAAAGCAGTTCACAGCCGCTCAAACTTGTGAATAAGGTAAAAACAATCAATAAATTGAAACCCCTTACATCTGTCTAGAAGGCCAAGACGGATCGAAACAGCCCCTCTCCAACCAACAAAAATTACGGAGTATGGCATAAATTCACGCTCTCGTGTTTTCATCCTCATCCCCATGAAAAAACTCTCAAAGGGTTGGGCATTAGTGTAACTGTAGAAACACCAAACACGCCATTAGTTTATTTTTTGTATTCTAAGGCTGGACGTGCCCTGAGAGACTGTACACAAGTCATGACTCACTTATGAAAATTACTATCAAACTTACGCTTGCACTTCGCTGTGAAGAGTAGACCCCTCCTTCGCCAGAATGAGGGGTCCAAATTTTATTGAGGGTTACCAAATTTTCTCCTTTTGTTCAAACTAATTCTTACTAACCCAATGACATGTGCTTCATCTTGAAAGCATTTTTACTGATATAAAATCGGTCAGAAAAATGTGTTTTTTAAATGCAGGTCATTACATATGAAACCAAAAGATTGAACACTTAATGTGTGTGCCCCCCTGAGAGGGGGGATAAGCACAGGAGGAGGCCAACCCCCCGATATTTACAGCCGATCAGTAGTTCTTGAGTACATTGACATAGACAATTAACGAGAGATTAAAATAAATTAATTAGTCTGGCCTCTGAATACGATATCTAAACGTTTCCCTGCCCCCTGTATTTCTAAAAATACGTTTTTTGGGTTAATTTGATTGTAAAACGCCTTTTCTTAGTATTTTCATTGAAAAAAAAATTGAAAAACAAAATCTCCTCTGTCTCGATTTTGAAAAATACAATTTTTATCATTTATAGATTTACGCTCTGTCAAATGATGGAAGCATATCACGTAAAATCAATGGAAGAAGATTAGTCTCAATCGATAAAAAACAACAGCCAATAAACATACAGCCTTTTCAATGTCTAAATAACACAAATTTTAGAAATATAATTTGCTAGACGGATAAAGTTAAATTTTAGCTACAGAATAAGAAAATTGCCGTCTCACGTTGAAACATTCGAATCGTAGGACATAACGTACCAAAAAGTAACGCACGGAACATAAAACTCAAATAACCAAAATGCGAAACCATAAACATTACCTATTTAAAATAAAAATCCAAACGATAGATCACTGGTAATCACACTCTTCAAAGAAAATAAAATCCAGGACACCTTTTAGTAAACCTTCCACACTCAATCCCAGAACTATAATTACATAAATTAACAACAACGGTTCACATGGGACAAAACCAACAAGAGAACACTTCCGCTCTCTTTCAGGGAAGGTCTCTTTGCCCTAGGAATAGTCCCAGTTCATGCCATCATGGCGGCACCGATACGCAAGCGCAGCAGTTCCCTATTGAACCGCTAGGAAACAAAAATAGGACTGCATTTGCAAAAGTTTTTAGTTAAACACAGGTCTCACACGAAATCGAACTAATAAATGCATTCTACAGCAGGCATCCGAAACGAGAAATAGTAACCACAGAGTAAACCAAAAGTAAAATAAATAAAAATTGAGGATATTCAAAATAATTAACTCCCAAAATTAAGATAATTAAACGGGTTGTTGAATTATACAGGCCATGTTACGCAATCAAGAAACCAAAATCCGAAAATGCTTTAATTAACAAATAAAGGATTATATCTTCAGATATAAACACCCCAGCATCGAGGAGATCCCCCAACCCTAAGGGTCAGACCTGTATGCACTTATGTATAAAAACATTGATGCACACAGACCAGGCCAGGGGTGACAAGCAAAGGAAGAGGGGTATAAGTTCTTTCCAGAGCCATGTCACTTTTGCGTCGGTCAGGTCAAAACATTATTTTTATATGCCTTCCTCAGTTTTTTTCCCCAGGTGACTTCGTATGGAAGGGGTGGTCGTGGAAACTCTGAAGGGGTCCAATACCTTGGAAATTCGAAGTTCTTGGGCCCTCTTTAAGAGTCAGAAGTGGTCAAAGGGCAGTCAGCCCTCCCTTCCCGTGCCTTTTTATCCTCCCAACTGCATTACCTCAGGAAAGGGTTTGGACGAGGCAGAGTCGGGAAAGGGGTTGAAAAGGTTCCCCGATCCACCGTATAGAAAGGGGGAAGAATCAACAAAGTATGGGCGCGAAAAACGTATGAAATGTCTTAGCTTTCGGCCTCAATTTTTCAGATGAAATATGCATCATATTAACCCCAAATGTTTGGTTGCATTCACCTATACTGTTTGACACGGCAAAATAAGTGCATGGAATACTTTAATATAAAAACAGGAAAATATTGGTCTTTGAACCCATTTCCTGTGTGAAAAAATGGTGGTTCTACGCAAAGACTTAAAGCTTGTGTATACGCATGTGGGTAAGCAGGTCAGAAAAATCCTTATGTCCAAAAAACAACTGAATTCAGTATATAACAACCAAAGTAAATACCAGAATTGGCCATGTAGCTTGCCAGTTCGCCAACGACTGAGGAAAACAGTACCATTAAATCTCAAGATGAGACTCTTATGCTTAAGGATGAGTTTCAACATGAACATGAAATGAACATGACATGACAATGAACATGACAATGAACATGACAATCTTCAACATGAAAGTATACAAGCAGACAATAATAAAGCAGCAGATTTCTTTGGACCTCCTCATACTGAAAAAGGAACCGAGGAAACTCGTATTCAAAAGAGCGCATCATACGAAACATCAGATGAAGACTTCAATCCTGGCACAATCAATCCTGGCACAAATGGTTGTACGAATCCTTATAACCAACATACATCTGAAGCCAAAAAACAAGAGCTAAGAGCTCAAAAGGCACTTGTGACGAGGTCGGAAGAGCCTAGAGCCAAGACCTCATACGGCATGAGCTCTATTAAAATTATAAGAATCAATAGATTTATTTAAAAGGAAAATCAGAAGCTTAATGCCAGTCGGGATTTAAAATAAGAGCTCTGAGACACGAGGTCCTTCTAAATATCAAAATTCATTAAGATCCGATCACCCACTCGTAAGTTAAAAATACCTCATTTTTTCTAATTTTTCCTCTCCCTTCAGCCCCCCAGATGGTCTAATCGGGGAAAAGGACTTTATCGAGTTTTCCAAGATTTCCGGTTTCCCCCTCCAACTCCCCCCAATGTCAACAGATCTGGTCGGGGTTGGAAATGAAAGCTCTGAGACATGAGTTCCTTCTAAATATCAAAATTCATCAAGATCCGGTCACCCACTCGTAAGTTAAAAATACCTCATTTTTTTTAATTTGTCCTCTCCCTTCATCCCCCCCAGATAGTCGAATCGGGGAAAATGACTTAATAAAGTCAATTTGTGCAGGTCCCTGACAAGCCTACCAATTTTCATCGTCCTAGCACGTCCAAAAGCACCAAACTCGAGAGAAGCACTGTACCCCCCCCCCCTAAATCCCCCAAAGAGAGCAGATCCGTCCGGTTAAGTCAATCACGTATCTAGGACATTTGCTTATTCTACCCACAAAGTTTCATCCCGATCTCGCCACTTTAAGCGTTTCCCAAGATTTCCGGTTTTCCCCACCAACTCCCCTCCCCATGTCACCAGATCTGGTCGGGATTTAACATAAGAGCTCTGAGACATGAGTTCCTTCTAAACATTAAATTTCATTAAGATCCGGTCACCCGTTCTTAAGCTAAAAATACCTCAATTTTCTAATTTTTCCGAATCAATACTCCCCTCCCAAATCCCCCAAAAAGAGCGGATCAGTTCCAACTATGTCAATCACGTATCTAGAAATTGTGATTATTCTTCCCATCAAGTTTCATCCCGATCTCTTCACTCTAAGCGTTTTCTAAGAATTCCGGTTTCCAAGATTTTTGTTCCCCCCTCCCTCCAAACCCTTATATCCCTGGGTCCGAATCAAATTGAAAATGGAGCATCTGAGACGTAAGATCTTTCTATATGTCAAGTTTCATTAAGATCCAATTACCCATTCGTAAGATGAAGATACCTCAATCTTCACGTTTTCCAAGATTTCCGGTTTCCCTCTCCAACTCCCCCCAATGTCACCGAATCTAGTCGGGATTTAAAATAAGAACTCAAAAGCACAAGATCCTTCTAAATATCAAATTTCATTAAGATCTGATCACCCGTTAGGAAGTTACAAATACCTCATTTTTCTAATTTTCCCGAATTACCCCCCCCCCCCCAACTCCCCCCAATGATACTGGATCCGGTCAGGATTTAAAATAAGAGATCTGAGTTACGAGATCCTTCTAAATATGAAATCACTGGAATATAAATAAAGATTAAAAGTTATCATAAATTAACATGATTCTTCGTGTTCTGGAATAACTGTACTATAAATAATACCTTTTCTTTCAGGGATATTATTCTATCTTAATTTAGAGATTGAATTTATGCATGAATTAATTAGTTTCCAGGTATAACAGGCTTCAAGGCACTGTGACAGGTGTCTCTAAATATAAAAAGAATCACGATTACTAGAAAACTTGTGTATTCAAAGTCCTAGATTCTCTAAGAAGAAAGGACACACAAACCCTTGAAAAAGTCAAGCAAAGACGAAACAGAAATAGGCACAAATTCCTCTTTGTGTAATTCCACTAGCCTCTACCAGTAATAAACAAAAAAAAACAAGTTTTTTTAAATGAAAGTAAGGAGCGAAATTAAAACTTAAAACGAACAAAAATTACTCCATATATGAAAGGGGCTTTTCCTCCTCAACGCCCCGCTCTTTACGCTAAAGTTTGAATCTTTCTCTTAACTCTACATTTTAAAACAATAAAAAACTTTAGCGTAATGAGTGGGGCGTTGAGGAGAAAAGCCCCTTTCATATACGGAGTAATTTTTGTTCGTTTTAAGTTTTAATGTCGCTCCTTACTTTCATTTAAAAAAACTTTTTTTTTGTTTAATTTCTGGACGTTTTTTAATTAATGAATTTTTTTATCTTGGCTCTCCACGCATAAATAATTAAAACGAAATTTGCATATTGATTTTTTTGGGAGCTAAATGGCTTTTTCGTAGTTTTAATCGGAAGATTTTGAAAAAAAGGAGCGAGAGAGGAGGCCTAGTTGCCCTCCAATTTTTTGATTGCTTAAAAAGGCAACTATAACTTTTAATTTTTTACGAACGTTTTCATAAGTAAAAAATATACGTAACTTACGAATCAACTTACGTAGCGAACTTCTATATTCGTATGTTTGTATTGCGTATATGAGGGGGCTCACCCCCCGTCGATACCTCGCTCTTTACATTAAAGCTTAAATTTTGTCCCAATTCCTTAAGAATGACCCCTGAATCACAAAGGCCGTAGAATAAATGCTTGAAATTACTAAAAATACTTTACCGTAAAGAGCGAGGTATTACGAGGAGGTAAACCCTTCAGATGCGTAATAATTTCTGTTCGTTTTAAGTTTTAATGCTGCTCCTCACTTTCAGTAGAAAAAACTTTTCATATTTATTTTTTCATTGTTTTTTTTTCAAATAATGCTAGAAAATCCTGTGCCCCCTCCAAAGTATCTTCCCCAATAAAACGTTCCTCCATGGAAAGATCCTCCCAGATAACCCCCCCCCTCTTCAACTCTCCCTCCCCCAAACCAAAAAAATCCCCCTGAAAACATCTGTACACTTCCCAGTAACCATTACTATATGTAACCACAGGTCAAAGTTTGTAACTTGCAGCCCCTCCCACGGCGACTGCGGGGAGTAAGTCGTCCCCAAAGACATAGTTATTAGGTTATTTGACTATGGTGAATAAAATGGCTATCTCAGAATTTTGATCCGGTGACTTTGGGGAAAAAATGAGCGTGGGAGGGGGCCTAGGTGCCCTCCAATTTTTTGGTCAACTAAAAAGGACACTAGAACTTATAATTTCCGTTAGAATGAGCCATCTCGCGACATTCTAGGACCACTGGGTCGATACGATCACCCCTGGAAAAACAAAAACAAATAAACACGCATCCGTGATTTGTCTTCTGGCAAAAAACGCTAAATTCCGCATTTTTGTAGATAGGGGCTTGAAACTTCTACAGTAAGGTTCTCTGATACGCTGAATCTGATGGTGTGATTTTAGTTAAGATCGTATGACCTTTAGGGGGTATTTCCCCCTATTTTCTATAATGAGGCAAATCTTCTCAGGCTCGTAACTTTTGACGGGTAAGACCAGTCTTGATGAAACTTATATATTTAAAATCAGCATTAAAATGCGATTCTTTTGATGTAACTATTGGCATAAAAATTCCACTTTTTAGAGTTTTGGTTACTATTGAGCCGGGTCGCTCCTTACTACAGTTTGTTACCTTGTTTAGGCTGGGAAGGTATTGATAGTAGAATACTAATTGCTTATTTTATGACAAAAAGTTCAGGGTATCAGTTATAGAAGTATATGTCTCTGTAAAACTGACTGAAATATGATGTTTTTACTTAACCCCCAGCTTGGTAGGAATAGGAATAGAGGGTATCCTAGCCTAGGTAAATTTGATGTAGGAAAAGAAAACAGGACTGGCTACAGACTTCTGCAATTCTGTGGGTATAACAATCTAGTTATAACCAATACGGTGTTTGGTCATAAAATGGTCCATAAGTTACCATGGTATTCACGTGATAAAAAGAAAGCAAACCTTTTTGATCATGTTACAGTAAACCGAAGACTGGCAGGATCAATACAAGATACTAAGGGTATATAGGAGTGCTGTTACTGATGTTCAAACAGTTCGTGGTAACGAACTGTAGTAAGGAGCGACCCGGCTCAATAGTAACCGAAACTCTAAAAAATGGAATTTTGATACCAATAGTTACATCAACAAAATCGGATTTTAATGCTGATTTTAAATAAATAACTTTCATCAAGATTAGTCTTACCTACCAAAAGTTACGAGCCTGAGAATATTTGCCTCATTTTAGAAAATAGGGGAAAACACCCCCTAAAAGTCATACAATCTTAAAGAAAATCACACCACCAGATTCAGCGTATCAGAGAACCTTATTGTCACGGATGCGTGTTTATTTATTTTTTCCAGGGGTGATCGTATCGACCCAGTGGTCCTAGAATGTCGCGAGAGGGCTCATTCTAACGGAAATAAAAAGTTATAGTGCCCTTTTTAAGAGACCAAAAAATTGGAGGGCACCTAGGCCCCCTCCCACGCTCATTTTTTTCCTCCAAAGTCACCGGACCAAATTCTGAGATAGCCATTTTATTCACCATAGTCGAAAAACCTAATAACTATGTCTTCTGGGACGACTTAATCCCCCGCAGTCCCCATGGGAGGGGTTGCAAGTTACAAACTTTGACGTGTGTTTACATACAGTAATGGTTACTGGGAAGTGTACGGACGTTTTCAGGGGGATTTTTTTGGTTTGGGAGGGAGAGTTGAGGTGGGGGGGGGGGGTTGCGTGGGAGGATCTTTCCATGGAAAAACTTCTCATGGGGGAAGAGACTTTCAATAAAGGGGGCACAGGATTTTTTAGCATTATTTAAAAAAAAATGAAAAAAATAAATATGAAAAGTTTTTTTCTACTGAAAGTGAGGAGCAGCATTACAACTTAAAACGAGCAGAAATTATTGCGCATATGAGGGGTTTACCTCCTCGTAATACCTCGCTCTTTACGCTAAAGTATTTTTAGTAATTTCAACTATTTATTCTACGGCCTTTGTGATTCAAGGGTCATTCTTAAGGAATTGAGACAGAATTTAAGCTTTAGTGTAAAGAGCGAGGTATCGACGAGGGGTGAACTCCCTCGTATACGCAATAAAAACATACGAATATAGAAGTTCGTTACGTAAGTTAATTCGTAAATTACGGTTATTTTTTACTAATGAAAATATTCGTAAAAAAATTAAATGTTCTAGTTGCCTTTTTAAGTAATCAAAAACTTGGAGGGCAACTAGGCTTCCTCCCTCTCTCCTTTTTTCTCAAAATCTTCCGATTAAAACTATGAGAAAGCCATTTAGCCAAAAAAAATTAATATACAAATTTCGTTTTAATTATTTATGTGCGGAGAGCCAAGATCAAAACATGCATTAATTAAAAAACGTCCAGAAATTAAATAAAAAAAACAAGTAAGGAGCGACATTAAAACTTAAAACGAACAGAAATTACTCCGTATATGAAAGGGGCTTTTCCTCCTCAACGCCCCGCTCTTTACGCTAAAGTTTTTTACTGTTTTAAGAAGCAGAGTTAAGAGAAAGAGTCAAACTTTAGCGTAAAGAGCGGGGCGTTGAGGAGGAAAAGCCCCTTTCATATACGGAGTAATTTCTGTTCGTTTTAAGTTTTAATGTCGCTCCTTACTTTCATTTAAAAAACTTGTTTTTTTATTTAATAAGAGTAAAGATCGCCATTTAGTAGTGTCTAGGGTTAATTTAAAGCTGAAATTTCGGCAGGATAACTACCTCCCGGGAAGTTATGATATTGGTAGACTAAAGGATGAGAATTGGAGAGAAACTTTCCAGAAACAGTTGAATACTAAACTTGTGAGTTTAAAATTTGGCATTGTGGAAGATGGTTGGAATAATGGAAGGAAGCTGCTAAATCTTGTTTAGGCTGGGAAGGTATTAATAATAGAATACAAATTGCACATTTTATGACTAAAAAGTTCAGGGTTTCAGTTATAGTAGTAATATGCCCCAGTAGGATTGACTGACAAAGATACCAGTTATCAGATGAATTTTAGTTACAGTTGCAGGAGCAAATAGACCAGGTAAAAATATGATGTTTTTACTAGGAGATTTTAACCCCAAAAACGGTAGAAATAGGGATAGATAATATCCTAGCCTATGTAAATTTGGTGTAGAAAAAGAAAACAGCAATACCTACAGACTTTTGCAATTTTGTAGGTATAACGATCTAGTTGTAACCAGTACGGTGTTTGGTCAAAAAATGACCCATAAGTTACCATGGTATTCGCGTGATGGTGAGACAGAAAACCTTATTGTTTATATTAAAAATAGAGAGGAGAATGGGCTTGTACAAGAATTATCTGAGTAATAGATCATATGAATAGAAATGTAAAGAAAGTGGAGAAAGCATTAAAATATGAACTAAGGAGGTGTGAAGTGAAGGCCCTGGTTAAGATTGCTAAGGATCTGGAAGATGCAGCTAGACGGTATAATAGTAAAGTATTGGTACTGGCATGTTAATAAATAGAAAGGGAGTAGTAAACCTGGACTTGTCCCAGTTAAAGATAGGAACGGGGCCACAGTTAGTGATAAAAAAAAAGAGTAAAAGAGATATCGGCAGGCCATTTTGAGAATATACTAAACCGAGGTAGAGTTGCAGAAAAAGATATAGAGGAAAATGAAAAAGTTTGTGATACCTTGGAAGTAAAGGAAGATATGTTTTGTGACGAAGAATTAGCAACAGCGCTAAAAAGATTAAAAAATAGTAAGGCTCCTGGTGCTGATAGTATGGTAAATGAGTTTCTTAAATATGGCGGCTCTGAAATTAGAAATAAGCTACTGAAGATTACGAATATGATTTTTGAAAAAGGGGAAGTACCTAGCGATTTTAGGAAAACATTAATTAAACCACTGTATAATAAAGGTGATAACAGTGAGTGTGGTAACTATCGAGGCATAAGTCTCGTCTCTGTAGGTAGCAAGTTACTTGGTAATAACATACTTTTTAGATAGAGAGATGATGTAGACAAAATTTTAAGAGAAAAAACAGTGCGGTTTTAGAAAAGGAAGAGGATGTGTCGACCAAATTTTCCCTATTAGGTTAATAATTGAGAAGTAACTTACTTATCAAACACCTTTGGACCTCAGTTTTACAGATTGTAAGCAAGCATTCGATTCTGTTGATAGAAGAGCTTTAGCAAAGGTCTTATCCTTGTATGGTATACCAGATAAATACATTAAAGCGAATAGTGCTATTTATGAGAATAACACAGCTGCGGTTAAGGTAGGAAATGAGGTTAGCAGCTGGTTTCGTATTAAGTCAGGAGTTACGCAGGGTTTTGTTCTATCCCCATTTATATGAATCATTTTGATTGATTCTGTCTTAAGAAGCACAGGAAAGGCAATGGGAGACCACGAAATCAAATGGGGAGGAAAAGCTCTCCTGGACTTATATTATGCTGATGAACCCTAGATGAAAGTATGAGCAAAATGAATGAACTTTTAGAGGTTTTGTGAGTTCAAGGAGCTAGAATAGGCTTGAAGATAAATGTTAAGAAGACTAAGTAACTAAGGCTAGGCATAAGTGAAAATGAAAAGGTGACATTGGGTAATGAAAAGATTGATCAGGTGAACAGCTTCACTTACCTTGGTGGTATTATTAGTAAAGACTATTAGTAAAGAATAGATTAGAATATTAAGAGATACAGTGATGACACTGGTCAAATATGGCTCCGAAGCATGGGCGCTCCGAAATGCAGATGAAGATTTGTTAGATGTTTTCCAGAGAAATTACCAACGAATCGTTCTGGGTACCCAGCTGACTGACCATATTTCAAACAGTGGGATATACGAAAAGTGCGGATCAATCCCTATTTCTTGAGCTATATTGAGAGAAAGTTTGATATGGCTGGGCACATTCTGAGGATGAAGGATGACAGATTACCAAAGATTGTCCTTTTTGGGGGCTAAACAAAAAGCCGGTCATCCGCAGTTGGGTTGGGAGGATGTCAAAGAAAGATTTAAAGTAAATGGGAACTTCCTGGGAGGGTGTAAAGAGGGCGCTGGTACTGCGGTGACAGTGGTCAAATATAGTTCTGAAACGTAGACATTTCGAAAGACGGAGGAGTATTTATTAAATTCTTTTTTCACACGATTTGTCTATAAATTCTTTTGGGTACCCATATGACTAACCGTATTTGAAACAGTAAGTTGTGCGAAAAATGTGGTTCTATAACGCTTTTTTAGCCTATAGTGAGAGAACGGTTGACATGGAAAGGTGACGTTCTGCAGACGAAGGATGACAAATTGCCAAAGATAGTCGTTTATGGCCAACTATCTAGGTCAAACGAAAGGCCGTCCCGGGATTGACTGGAAAAAGGTCGTACGACACGATTTAAAGGACATTAGGACCTCTTTGGGAGAGTGTAAAGAGGGAAGCTTATAACAAATTGACAAGGAGGAGCGTGCGTAGCTTTGCTGGTCTCAGGCAGCTTGGTAGTGTAGTGACTTGGAAATAATATTAATAGTTGTTAATATTATCAATGCTACGACCAAAGTTCTTTAGGTTGTTGTCGTTAAGCCTAAAGACTGTATGTGACATTTTTCAAACTTTAGAAATAAGTGCCAAAGCCGTCTGATGAGCTACTCTCAAAGATTTGATCAGTCGGGCAATCTATTTTCGACAAAACTTCGATCCTTTGGATCTACATCATCCTAGCCCCCTACATTACCCTGCTGGTCCTCCCATTGAGAACAGCTTATCGAAAAAAATTGGCAATTACCTTAGAATTGTGAAAACGTCCAATACGACCTTTAAACGTTACAGCGACAATTCCAGAGGTTGGACCCTCGCTACTGGCTATTCGACTGCTTTCTTCATATTTGTAGTTGCTTCACCTGCTAATTGCCAAGCTGTCCCTGATTACAAATACACACACAAATCCGAGAATAAAATAAATGAAGAAATGAGGCTAATTTGGAATAACCTTATAATCTTCACATGCGTTGGAACATCAGACCGACAATGGTAACAACTGTATTTTCAAGCTTTTTATTATTATTTCAAGTTTATGATAATTTATCTGATAGCGATGATGTTTTTTCCAATAATGATAAGCTTTATCCTGGAGGATATGGCTCAAACCTTCCAAGATCTGCATTGGTGCTGTCAAAGTAAAAATACTCGTAAAACATTAGTCTGTTTTTATAAATTATTTTTAACATATTGTTCTAACAAAGCTAGTATCTAGAAACTTTTTAATGTTCTACTAGCTTAAAAAAGCTGACTCGTTATTACTTTTGCTTCTTCGTATGGACGCTGGAGAGATACAGTAGTGGTCACAGTTCAGTGAGCACATGTAGGTACTTAAAGTCTCCTTTGGATGACTAGAGGGGGGGGGGCAAAGAATCCCACACAGGACTAATACAAATATGGATCTTTTACACATTAAAAATTGTTTTCTTCCAAATAATATCCATAACCTTTATCCTGGAGGATATGGCTCGAACCAAAAACTGCATTTGTGTTGTTAAAGTTAAAAATACTTGTAAAACATTAGTCTGTTTTTATGAATTATTTTTAAGAAGCACATATTATTCTGACAAAGCTAGTATCTCCAAGTTGGAAGATCTGTTTTTGCCATTTCTAAAGGATATTTTCTTTTCTACAAAAACAATGACAAGAGGAAGAACTGATGCAAATACAGCCCTTCTACAGCAGCTACTTCAGATAATTGAACTCTTAGAAATAAAAAGGAAATTCTTAAACAGTCATTTCATATGAAAATATCCTCAACTCAAAAGCAAAGACAAACCTTTGTTAGAAAAGAAATATTCGTCAGCAACAACTAAAATAGAATCGTTAAAGGTATAGTAATCAACAAAATAAGATTAGGTTACTGAACCAGAATAAATCCGTTTTCCAGAATAAATATTTAAGACTGTTCCATGGAATTTTCTTCAAAAGAAGAGATGGGTGAATTTGAGCAGACAATTTTTACTGGGAAATGTTTCAAGACATGGCCAACTATTTGATTGATTGAACTCAATTTTTACGCCAAACTGGCGAGTAGCTTTTGTTCTAGAATTGGTGCAAAAATTGTTCCATACTATTTCTTTGCATCAATAATCTCAACACTTTTCTCACAACCTTCACAATCGCACAACGTTTGCATCAATAATCTTATCATCAATGGCCTTGGTGGTCCTCAGACATGTACCTAGGATTTTTCGTTTTTGGGGGGAAGGGAGGATTATAAACAACAGATTTATAATTTGAATCAGAAGTACCTAGAGATTCAGGAGGTTTTTAAGATTCGGGGGCCAGGCCCATCCCAGCAATAACTGTTATCTTATAATTTAGATCAAAAGTACATAGAAATCACATAAATTTTGGGGCAAGACCCCAAGCCAAACCCCCTCCCCTGCGCAAACCTCTATTGATCCTGATACGAATCAAAATTGTTTTAGCAATTAATCAAGTAAAAATCTCACGCCATTTTTTCACAAAATTTGCTCATCAGATACGTAACAAATGCAGTTTAGAGCCCATGGCGTCAATTTTGTCGTTTTCTTTCAATTTTTTCTATGATTGTACTAAATAAAAAATCATTTTTCAATGAAAATGCAAAAAAAGATATCTTCGAATTTTTTTTTTGGTGGGGGGAGATAACTCCCAGCCTCCCTCCAATTTCTACCACTTATTTGAATCTGTCAATCGATCTGACAACCATAGGCAATACAGTTATTAAAAAAAGTTACATAAATTTTTATATATTTAAGTCATAAAAAGTGCAGAAAATGTAACTCAAATGATATTATGTTACAAAATAATAAATTCAACTATAATGATAATAAATTAACAAAAATAAATAAAAACAACACAAAAATTCAAAATTTAACAGAACATGTCAATAATGCCTTTCAAACAGTTCGTGGTAACGAACTGTAGTAAGGAGCGATCCGGCTCAATAGTAACCAAAACTCTAAAAAATTGAATTTTGATATAAATAGCTACATCAAAAGAATCGCATTTTAATGCTGATTTTAAATATATAAGTTTCATCAAGTTTAGTCTTAGCCATCAAAAGTTACGAGCCTGAGAAAATTTGCCTTATTTAGGAAAATAGGGGGAAACACCCCCTAAAAGTCGTAGGATCTTAACGAAAATGACACCATCAGATTCAGCGTATCAGAGAACCCTACTGTAGAAGTTTCAGACTCCTATCTACAAAAATGTGAAATTTTGCATTTTTTGCCAGAAGACAAATCACGGGTGCGTGTTTATTTGTTTGTTTTTTTGTTTTTTTTTTTTTTTTCCCAGGGGTCATCGTATCGACCAAGTGGTCCTAGAATGTCGCAAGAGGGCTCATTCTAACGGAAATGAAAAGTTCTAGTGCCCTTTTTAAGTGACCAAAAAAATTGGAGGGCATCTAGGCCCCCTCCCACGCTCATTTTTTTCTCAAAGTCAACGGATCAAAATTTTGAGATAGCCATTTTGTTTGGCATAGTCGAAAATCTTAATAACTATGTTTTTGGGGATGACTTACGCCCCCACAGTCCCTGGGGGAGGGGTTGCAAGTTACAAACTTCAACCAGTGTTTACATCTAATAATGGTTATTGGGAAGTGTACAGACGTTTTCAGGGGGATTTTTTTGGTTTTTGGGGTAGGGTTGAGGGAGGGGGCTATGTGGGAGATCTTTCCTTGGAGAAATATGCCATGGGGGAAAAAAATTCAATGAAAAGGGCGCAGGATTTTCTAGCATTACTATAAAAAAAACAATGAAAAAATAAACATGAAAACGTTTTTTCAAATGAAAGTAAGGAATAGCATTGAAATTTAAAACAAACAGAGATTATTACGCATATGAAGGGTTCTAAAAATACTTTAGCATAAAGAGCGAGGTATTTAGGAGGAGATAAATACCTCGCTCTTTATGCTAAAATATTTTTAGTGATTTCAACTATTTATTCTACGGCCTATTTGATTCAGGGGTCATTCTTAAAGAATTGGAACAAAACTTACGATTTAGTGTAAAGAGCGAGGTATTAACGAGGGTACAAACCCCCTCGTACACATAATAAAAATATAAGAATATAAAAGTTCGTTACGTAAGTTAATTCTTAAGTTACGTATATTTTTTACTAATAAAAACGTTCGTTGAATATTAAAAGTTCTAGTAGCCTTTTTAAGTAACCGAAAAATTGGAGGGCAGCTAGGCCTCCTTCTCCACCCCTTATTTCTCAAAATCGTCTGATCAAAACTAAGAGAAAGCCATTTAGCCAAAAAAAAATTAATATACTAATTTCATTTCAATAATTTATGTGCGGAGAGCCAAAATCAAACATGCATTAATTCAAAAACGTTCAGAAATTAAATAAAAAAAACTAGTTTTTTTAACTGAAAGTAAGGAGCGACATTAAAACTTAAAACGAACAGAAATTACTCCGTATATGAAATGGGTTGTCCCCTCCGCAGTCCCACGCTCTTTACTCTAAAGTTTTTAGTTGTTTTAAAAAGTAGAATTGTGGCAAAGAGTCAAACTTTAGCGTAAAGAGCGAGGGACTGCGGAGGGGACAACCCATTTCATATACGGAGTAATTTCTGTTCGTTTTAAGTTTTAATGTCGCTCCTTACTTTCAGTTAAAAAAACTAGTTTTTTTATTTAATTCTATTACGAAGCTGACGTGCGTGCCAACTTATATAAAATTCAACATTGATTCAAAACGCAAAATTAAAAATTTGTTTCAAGAAAGAAAAGCAGAGTTGCAAATACATTTTTACTTTTACTTTTTTCTTTTAACAGTTACTTTTTTCTTCTCAAGCATAATCAACACATTTGAAGTAATCATAATTTCAAATTTATGCCGAAGTTGCCTAAATTCTCTTAGCAGTCCTTCTAAAGCCAAAATTAGTCACGCTCAATCTCATAACTAGGGAAGTATATTCACTGTCAGGTTACCTTCTAAATTAGGCAATCGATTAATCTTAAATGATGCTTCTACTGTCAGGCAGGGCATATTAATGAATAACTAATGAAATTGAAGACTTTGATTAAATGCAGGGAGTTCACAAAAAGACAGGGGCCCATAACAAAAAGCAGATAGAGAGGTGGGTTCACCCCCACCATAAAAACTACTTAAAGCGTGCAAAAATCAAGCATTTTTTCAGAGGAGGACCAACTTCATCAAAATCCACCCACCCCCCTGAAAATACCGTATAAAAAGAAAACGTATGAACTGGCAGTTATATACGAGTTGGTAGTATATAAAGGGACAACATCAAGTTTCAACCGTGCAAGGGAAATCAGATAGGAATGGATTAGTTTCACCCCTCTCCTAGACTTAAAATACTTTTGTATCTTCATGAGAAAAAAAAAAAAAAACTTTCTTCAATTTTCGTGAATTATCATCAATTGGCAAATTACCACTCCCTGTATACATCATTAAGCTAAACTAAAGCAAGCTTATAGAAAGAGAGGAATTTTTCAATGGATTTATCTAAGGAATTGTTGTCAAAATTTCATAAAAAAATTTATATATATATATATATATATATATATATATATATATAGATAAATATATATATATATATATATATATATATATATATATATATATATATATATATATATATATATATATATATATATATATATATATATATATATATATATATATATATATATATATATATATATATATATATATATATATATATATATATATATGGATAAATAGACTCTTATTGGCCCCTAGCTAACAAAAATCAATGAGGGATGCGGGTATTTGGTGTTTTTTTTTAATTTGTCAATGAAAATACCAGAAAAGGGATTCATTTCTCCACAATAAGGGATTCAATCCTCCTCGACCCCCCCCCCCACTTCAAACCCTGATGGGAACAGAAAAAATGTTCAGAACATACTAAAAACCTGCTCTTAGATTTACACTTCTTACTTATATTGATCCCACAATCCTCTGTTCATCCAATCCCCAAGTACATAGACCTGTGTTTACCAAAAATTATTTACAAACTCGAGTTATTATGGGTAAAATAATGGCTTTGCAGCATATAAACATGTCACCTGGTCATACCACATCAAGTTTTCACCTGTCTCAGCAAATCACCACTTAATAGGAAAACACTGCTTCATAATCTCAGGGAAATTGTAGGATTACTAAGCTTATGTTTGAAATACTTGTACAAAAACAGGTTTTATAATTTTTTTGCATGTCATTTTTTAGAAAAAATCGAAAAATAACTATTTTGAAGTTAGACTGTGAACTTAAGTATTTTAGGTAGGGTTGTAACAATGCAGCAATTATGCCTCATGTGAAAACTCAAGCTGAATAAGATTAATCCAGCTAAGAAGCAAATATTAAAGACGTCCACAAGGGGGAGGACCATCATGTCTGTTCAGTACCCCTTCTACAAAACTCGGAATTGGTAATATCATTTCTTATGTTGTCTATCGAGTTCCCCTATTTTCGCATTTTCCCAAATCTGTACCCCCCCCCTCCATCCAAGTTATATTTGCATGACTATAAGATAAAACACCAAAAAAAAAAAATACATTGAAGATTATATTACCTAGTGGGAATAGAACACTTTTATTTCAAAATATATTGATAAAGGGGAATTGATGACCAACCTTGATGGTGAACACCAGCAGTGTCAATTTGCAAAAATTTAGGGTGAGGGCAAAATTATTTTCAATATTGAAGGGGGGTTAATATGTCGTTTTTTCTATAAAATGCCAAAAAAGGACATTTTTCACTGAAAATACCCCCAAAACAAGGTTTTTTTTAATCTAGGGTGCAGAGGCAAACCCTTTCCCCTCCCTTCCAATTGGCACCACTGATGAAGACACTTGCTTTTATGCATTTGAAAATCAAAATTCAACAAAAGCAACTTCTTATATGTTTTCAAAATTAAGAAAATGGTGAATAACAAGATAATGGAGATTGAGATAATGGTGCCATCTATCTCAAAATTAGTTGGCACAAACCGTTTACATATTCTTCTGGTATTTATATAGGACTTATATAAGAGTTGACTTGTAAAATTGGTTTAGCTTTCTGTCTGATAAGCATAAACCTCAATCAATATTCATGAGAAGACACATCCAGGCTGCTATTGAAATGTTCTTGGCAACTACTTTTTAACCCACAAATTCAAATTATTACATATGGTTTTAAAACAAGGTAGTTGCACTGTTTTCTTTATTTTATAAATCAATAGCTCCAGGAAATGAAATACTATGGATTGCATAAAAATTTTGTTGCAAAAATAATATATTACTCAATAAATGTTTATGTTCTATAACTTAGTAAACAGACCAACAAATTTTGCTCATAAAAAAATAGCCATTAGCTGTTATAAAAACAGTTGTAAATAGATAATCTTTGACAAATATACCAAGTTAAGTGTATACCATTGACATCAATTGATTTCTCCATAGAGATGAAGACAAATCCCTTTTATTATTTAATAATCTAATATTTTATCAAGAAATAAAAAAAAAAATGCAAATATTGCAAACTCTTTGCATCAAAAAGTTACCAAAGATGTGCTCACTCCTCCTCTATCCCACTTCATACATTCATACTACCCCTACTCTAGCTACACTCATCACCCCTCCCCACATGAATTTCACACTTCTTTCAAGTTCTTTTATGAAAATCAAGAATCATTTTGCTGGTGTTTTTTCTGTAATCTTACATGTCAAACTTTCACCATGTCTCTTGCTCTTTGCCTTTGCTGTGTTCTTTGGACCAAAATACATCATTTTTCGAAATAATATAAGTTTATGACAGCTGAGAAAAACTAAAATATGTGGCAAGACACAATCAATAGAAACAAGACTACCACATGGAGGCATAAGCAGTAAATCTACTCCTTTATGAAGAAAATGGATATTAAGGGAAACAAGAAAAATAGAAAATGTCAAAAACCATGAGCAGGTCAAACAAAAATGAATAGGGAGCTTATTTTATATATAGATAGATCATATATATAGAATAAAGATATGGAGGGATATAGATTATACAGAGAGATAGAGGTAGATAGATTGTTTATTTCAGATAGTTTGAAAACAAGACAGACAAACCATGAATTCAAGGGAAGATAAGTCTGAATATTGAGCCCTTTACAAACCCTCAAAGATGGTATTTTTTTTAATGTGAAGTGCTTTTAGGAATGATATAAGGGTAAACATGTATTTTTCAACATAATTTAGCTGGGATGAAAGTGAAACATCACTTAATGCCTTTTTTTCATACTCTTTCATAATTCAATTGTAGCCTTTTGAGGAAATTACATTTTGAACCCTTGATGGGGCCTCAAAAGATAAAACATTCCATGATAACCAAGAATTTAAAAAGATGTTTTCACTGGCCAGTTCTTTTTAGAAACACACTTTTTAAAATTTTTGTAGCTATAAGCATATTTGAGCCATTTTAGAACTTTATGGGTTTAAAATGTAATGTCTCCCACAACCAATTATTGAATTACAAAAGAGCATAAAAATGGCATTAAGTGACTGTATTCCCTTTTATCTTACCTAAATTAGGCCGTGTTGAAAACTACATATTTACAGATAAAATAAAGACTTACAGCAAATTCTGTTGGCTATTCAGCCAAAGACCCAAAATCCAAAGTAAGTAAACAACAAGGAAAACAATTGTAGTTTAGCTACTTTTTATTATCTTGGAAAGAAGTTAGGTTAGGAAAATGAAACTTTCCAAGACAGGTCTAAAGACTAAAGTATGTCCTGATAAGCTGATTTTAAGTACCTACCACCACTCCTTCTCCCTCTAGATGGCAGAGGTAATGTTTATAATAACCAAAAAAGAAAGACAGAAGGAGAAAGGAGGACTGTTTTCCTACTTTAGTAATTAACATAAATCAGTCATTGAATAAGGCCTTAACCCTCCTCGCCCATCCAATTACAAACAGCTCAAATAGTATAGCCATTGCACAATCAACCATAAAGAATAACCTATGGACAGGCAGTTGTGTTGTAAGTAAGCATAAGTTGTCACAACCATATATATATATATATATATATATATATATATATATATATATATATATATATATATATATATATATATATATATATATGTTAAATATTCTTTTTAGATATACTAAATATATATATATATATATATATATATATATATATATATATATATATATATATATATATATATATATATACATTTATATATCTTTTTTTATTGTTTTTAATATTTGGTATATGACAACTTATGCTTACTTACAACACAACTGCCTGTCCATAGGTTATTCTTTATGGTTGATTGTGCAATGGCTCTGCTGTTTGAGCTGTTTGTAATTGGATGGGCGAGGAGGGTTAAGGCCTTATTCAATGACTGATTTATGTTAATTACTAAAGTAGGAAAACAGTCCTCCTTTCTCCTTCTGTCTTTCTTTTTTGGTTATTATAAACATTACCTCTGCCATCTAGAGGGAGAAGGAGTGGTGGTAGGTACTTAAAATCAGCTTATCAGGACATACTTTAGTCTTTAGACCTGTCTTGGAAAGTTTCATTTTCCTAACCTAACCTCTTTCCAAGATAATAAAAAGTAGCTAAACTACAATTGTTTTCCTTGTTGTTTAGTTACTTTGGATTTTGGGTCTTTGGCTGAATAGCCAACAGAATTTGCTGTAAGTCTTTCTTTTATCTGTAAATATGCAGTTTTCAACACAGCCTAATTTAGGTAAGATAAAAGGGACTACAGTCACTTAATGCCATTTTTATGGGTGGGTATCCTGATATATATATATATGTTAAATATTCTTTTTAGTTTTAGTATGCTATCTAGTTTTTTTTTCTTTTTTTTCTATGCTGAAAATGCCTGGTTGTATGTAACAAAATTATTGGTTTGGTATTTGTTGTTTTACTTCATTTTTATTTACTAGCCACCCCTTTGTTGTCTTCATAGCCTATTCATTTCTTTGTTTTTAAAGAGGTAGGTTTTTTTCTTAGCTTCCTGAATAGTCTGTTAATATAAACATTACCCAAGGTGAGTTACATTGTGTTAAAAAAAACCTTTGTGTTATGACAGTGAAACCTTGTGAAACAGATATTCTGCTTAAATAAAGTACAACAAACTTTTTTCTACTTCACAACTTTGCTCAATCCCACTTTAGCCTATAAAGTTTCAAAGATCTGCACAAACATTTTCTAAATTTAGAAAAAAAAACCATTGATATGTGTTAAAATTCTACTCAAATTATAGGAATTGTATTTTCTAAACTAAAACCAGAGAAAAAGAAACTGATAAGCCTAGGCTTAACTGAATATTGAAGTAACATGTTGTTTTTTCAGAATCTCAATAGCCTGGTAAAAAACCTGGGTAAAATTCTAGTTAATTGACTTCTTGCTATCTTAGAAAGAGTTTAGGTTAGGAAAATGAAACTTTCAGAGACGGGTCTACAGGCTAAAGTATGTCCTTGGAAGGTATTTTATATAAGTACCCACCTCTAATCTTTCTCCCTCTGGAGGGCCCTGAAATTTGCCTTTGAAATTTTGACAAAACAACATTTTACCTTAATTTTCAGTTACTAGTTGCCTTTTCTATGCCTTTAGTTCTGAAAATGCAATTCCTGTTATTTGAGTAGAATTTTGAGCCATATTAATGTTTTTTTTCAAAATTTAGGAAATGTATTTGCATATCTTTATAACCTTATAAAATGGATATGAGCAAAGTTATGAAGCTGAAAACAGTTTTGTTATACTTCAATTAAGCAGAAGATCTATTTTGCAAGATTTCACTTTTATAACACACATATTTTTAAAGGTCATCAAAGGTGAGGGCCCTCTAGAGGGAGAAGGAGTGGAGGTAGTTGCTTCAAAATACCTTCCCGGGACATACTTTAGTCTGTAGATTCATCCCTGAAAGTTTCATTTTCTTAATCTAAACCATTTCTGAGATAGCAAGAAGTCAATTAACTAGAATTTTACCATCCATCATAAACAGACAAGCCCTAGAGAAGCCTACCTGAGTACAAGAAAATATTCAAGAATATCGTTTCTGATTTTATAGAAACAACTTTAGCAACAAAATACTTACCACAAGGCCATTTAAGATTTGAATCCTAGTTTATAAATTTTTGATCAATATGTTAGAGAGAACTTTTGTGTAAGTGAATAAACGTGTAGACTTTTAAACTGAATTTGGCATAGAATACTGATATATATTATGCACTCTGTTTTAGTAATAATTCTTGAAAATATTAATCATTAATACTCATATTATACAGGACCTAGTTTTGTATAAAAATACCATTTTAATTGTCCGATTACCTATCTGACTAATCTAAGCGTTTTATGAGACGCACATGACGTCAGATGTTACTCGGATTACGCTCAGGATTACTTTTACGTGGGCTCTAACCCCGAAAAAAAAGATCATTGAGGACAAGTGACGTCAATGTTACATATTTTTTTAAATGGATAAACATGTGAAATCGTCAAGTCTAGAGAAAAGACAAGGAAACTGTAAATAGTGGAAATAATGTTAGCTTTTCAGTGACCTGTAAGTAACCTTTTGCATATTCCTTAGGATTTAAAGGGTTTTTGGTGTTCTAGGCCCGTCTTGCATAGGCTAAGCTTCATAAGCAGTCAGAAGAAAAGTTTTTTGGTTATTAAAAGGTTGGTTCTTAGGAAGGCAGCTATCACATTGGTGAGTTAGTCAAATATTACTATGTCAAACAGGCCGAGTTTCTAAACCATCCTATAATTTTTAGTTGAAAAAAATTTAGAATGATTAGGCTAATATTTATAGCCTTTTATATAGTCTAGGCTATATTTGTTGAGATTGCTATTTAAACTGGATTTTTAAGTAGTAGGGGTAAAATTTTACTTTAGCTACTTTTTGCTATCTTTGAAAGAGGTTAGGCTAGGAAAATGAAACTTTCAGGGATGTGTCTACAGGCCAAAGTATATCCCAGGAAGGTATTTTGAAGTACCTACTTCTACTTCTTTGCCCTCTAGAGGGTCCTGAAATTTTTGGGTGCCTCATTTTTTGGTTATCAGTTTCTTTTTCTCTGGCCTTAGTTCTGAAAAGACAATTCCTGTTGATAGAGCAGAACTTTAAGGCTAATGGTCTTAATTTGTGTCCAATGCTATTTCTCCTATGATAGAAAATCATGAATAACTTCTGCGATTTAGGTGATTTTGAACTGATTTTTTTTTTGATGACTCTCGAGTTAAAAAGGAAAAAAATGTTGGTTTCACTTTTTCTGTATATGCTTTACCTATTGTGCAAAAAAAAGAAATCAAGTTATTTTAGTTTGGTGAATAAAAATTTAGTGGATGGGAAATGACAGTAGATTTTTTTTTTTAGTTCATCCTGCCAGTATTTAAAAAAAAATGTTGGTTGCAGAATTGTTATATTTTTATTTTTAACGGTGCAAAAAATTATTTTTAATTTTCAACATTTTTCTTGCTAGAAGGTATGAAGTTGGCTCCAGAGGGTAGAATTTTGGATCATATGTAGATTTTATAATCTACAACCATTACAGAAAATTTCTGATGTCTATCATAAATAGTTTGAAAGCAAAATCAGAAAAATACAATTTCAAAATGTGCTTACTTTTTACTTATTTTACCCCTGTTTCCGGCTTAATAGCGTTGTTCATCAGCCAATAGAAAAAAAGGCGGGATTCTTATCCAATTTTAGGCATTACGCCTCCAAGGCATTGTGTCTCTGATTAAAGCTGTTGACTTGTCAACTGAAGTCAATAAGACATTTGAGATATGAGGAAGAAAATTATCAACAAAAGGTGGCTGAATTTAAAATACCGGTAAGTAAAAATTACATATACAAGTTTCATTCTCTCTTGTCCATTAAATAAAAAAAACAAGCTTTTTTTAACTGCATGTAAGGAGCGACATTAAAACGAACAAAAATTATTCCGTTTATGAAAGGGGGTAGTCCCCTCCTCAATGTCCCGCTCTCTACGCTAAAGTTTGACTCTTTCTCACAACTATACTTTTTAAAACAATAAGAAACTTTAGCGTAAAGAGCGAGGCGTTGAGGAGGGGACTACCCCTTTCATATACGGAATAATTTCTGTTCGTTTTAAGTTTTAATGACGCTCCTTACTTGAAGTTAAAAAAAACTTTTTTTTTATGTAATTTCTGAACGTTTTTAAATTAATGCATGTTTTGATTTGGCTAACCGCACAACGAAATTTGCATATCTTTTTTTGTCTAAATGGCTTTCTCATATTTTCGTTCTGACGATTTTGAAGAAAATGGGGTGGGGGAGGAGGTTTAGTTGCCCTTCAATTTTTGGTAACTTATAAAAGCACCTAGAACTTTGTATATTTGTATGACATATATGAGGGGGTTTGCCCTTTCGTCAATACCTCGCTCTTTACACTAAAGCTTAAATTTTCTCCCGGTTCTTTAAGAATGACCCTAGAATCACCAAGTCCGTAGAATATATAGTTGAAATTACTTTAACGGAAAGAGCGAGGTATTTAGGAGGAGATGAACCCCTCATATGCGTAATAATTTCTGTTCGTTTTATGTTTTAATGCTGCTCCTTACTTTCAGTTGAAAAACTTCTTCATTATTATTTTTTCAGTGTTTTTTTTAATAATGCTAGAAAATCCTATGCCCCTTCATTGAATTTCTTTTCCCCCGTGACAAATTCCTCTAAGTAAAGATCCTTCAACGTAGCTCCCTCCCCTCTACCCCCCCCCCCTCAGCCAAAACCCCTCAACCGTTGACTTTAAATTAAAAGGAATAGTTGTGGGAAAAGTCAAGTCATGGCCAATTGTAGAAAAAGCCAAGACAGATTGTCCAATTAAGTGGGCATCAGGTCAAGGTAAACACTGATCAAAGTTTATAACTTGTAGCCCCTCCCCCGGGAACTATGGGGAGTAAGTCGTCCCCAAAGACATCTTATTATGTTTTTTGACTATGCTTAAGAAAATGGCTATCTCAAAATTTTGATCTGTTGACTTTGAGAAAAAAATGAAAGTGGGAGGGGGCCTAGGTGCCCTCCAATTTTTGGTCGCTTAAAAAGGGCACTGGAACTTTTCATTTTCATTAAAATGAGCCCTCTTGCGACACCCTAGGACCAATGGGTCGATACAATCACCCCTGGAAAAAAGAAAACAAAAAACAAATAAACACGCACCCTTGATCAGTCTTCTGGCAAAACAATTCTATGACTTTTAGGGCGTGTTTCCCCCTTTTTTCCAAAATAAGACAAATTTTCTCAGGCTCTTATCTTTTGATGGGTAGGACTAAATTTAATTAAAATCCGATTCTTTTGACGTATTTATTAGTATCAAAATTTCGTTTTTTACACTTTCGTTTACTATTGAGCCGGGTCGCTGTTTTGTTTTTCTATGGTTCTTTTCATTTTTTTTAGAAAGGTGCTGCTTGGAGAACAAGATAAAGATAATTTGTCAAATGGATCGAAAATTTCAGAAGAATTTTCAGCAAATCCTCTCATAGACGATTCAAATAAATTGGGAAACGGTAGTGGTTCTTACGGTGTTGATTGCCCCGATACGAATACTGAGAAAGACTTATCTGGAATTCCAGATGGAAACTGCATTGTGAATCTAAGGTATTTCCTTGCTGAAGTAATTTCAGCATTCAGACACAAAATCAGTTGCGATCACGGAAAATTGATTATAAAGCAATTAGAAAAGAAAGGCCTGAAAACTGAACTGAAAGTTAAGTGTAATAAGTGTAACTGGGAAAAGAGGATTAAAGGTGAACCAGAATGTCCAGCAACAAGCGTAAAAGAATATCTTTCAAGTTTTACGGACCAGACACAGGTTGCTTTTTCCGAAAAAAAATCAAGTCTTAAAGGCTGCTTGAATTCGAAGGCTGTTTGGGGAGCCATGGGTAGTGGAGGAGGGTATTCTACACTGTGTGAATTCTTCGGGGTGCTTGGAGTGAAACCAATGTCACGAATAGTTTATTCCCGTATTGAAAGGCAGCTTGGTAATGCTTGGATGAATAGTTTATCGGAAATTTTGCTAGAAAATGGACGAGAGGCCTTAAAATCAGCCATTCATGATGATAGGTATAAGGAGGACTCATACTGGACAAAAGTGATATGTGATGGAGGCTGGAATAAGCGTAGCAAAGGACACGATTATTCGGCCAAAGGATGTGTTGCAGTTATCATAGATGCATTTACGAAAAAACTGTTATATGTTGGCATAAAAAATAAATACTGTTATATACGTTTTTCTTCTGCAAACGCCAAAGTAATTCCCAAAGATCATTTCTGCTTTCTGAATTATAACGGAAATTCAAGGAGCATGGAAACAGATATTCTAGTTGAAGGCTTTCGTTCCAGTGAGGAGATGCACGGATTACAGTTTTTAGAGTTTATCGGTGACGGTGATTCCAGTGTTTTTTATAAGCTAAAACAAAGTGTTTCCTACGGTTCCAACATACGGAAACATGAATGTGCAAATCACGTCACAAAAAACTATCCTACAGCCCATCTATATAATTTGTGCAAAAATAAAAAAGGTTTGTACACAAAATGTCTTCCCCGAGGAATTATCCAGCAACTGACAAAAAATTTAAGGGGTGCGATAAAAATAAATTCTGAAAATAATGGAACAGCAGAAGAATTGAAAATCTTGTTAAAAAGAGGACCGTACCATGTTTTCGGAAACCACACAAAATGTGATTCTGGATGTCCTAAGATTGCTGAATTGACCGTGAATAGTAAAATAGAAGATCTGTGGAATAATTTTCCCCTGCACGTGTTTGAAGATGTTATGACAGAGGTCGATATTGTGTGTCGAAAAGCAGAGCAGCTTCGAAATGACGCAACTACAAACTTAGCTTAAAGCTACATGTCAGTTGTTGCTAAATTCATCGGAGGAAAGCAAATAAGCCGGTCTAAACGAGATTCATATCATGCAAGAGTTCATGGAGCAAGTCTTGCAAATAATTCAGGTCCAAAATGGCATCAATTAGCTTGGAAAAATATTTTTGGGCTTAGTCCTTCTAGCGTAACAAAAAAATATTGTAATAAAACGGCTAAACTCCGTGTAATATCTAAACGTAATTTGACCAGTTATTATAGTGCTCTTGGAGGAAAACACGTTGCTAAGTTAAAAAATAGAAACTATAACTTTGGTAATCGTGACTATGGACCAAATTGCAATAAGCCAGACATGACTTCTGATGAAATGAATTTGGCCATACAAAAATATACTGACGAGAATTTAAAATTGGATTTTGCCAGTATAAGCTGTTTGTTCAACAGTACCAAGGGCCAATCCAAAAATGACACTTGGGTTGAAGAAAGATCTAAGAGAATAACTAGTAGTTACTTCCACAGAATTGCAACCAGAAAAAACAGCACCAGAGTTGCCCCAATTGTTAAGCAAATTCGAAACTTGGGACCTAGATTCTGCTCTGCCCTAATGAAAAAGGGCTTAGATTTAGAAGTAGTGGCACTAGAAGCATATGAAAACAAATTCAACTTAAAAGTCGTAAAGGGAGATCAAATAGGACTCAGTGTGCATCCACAGTATCAGTATCTTGCTGCATCTGTAGATGGGCTGCTCCCTAATGGCACACCTATAGAGATAAAAACGGTGCATAATATACCAGAGTTCAAAACCATTTATGATGTGGCCCAGTCAAAAAATTTAGTTAAAGCATTTTTTCTTGAATTATCCAGTGAAGGTCTTCAGCTAAAAAAAATCACAGGTATTTCGCCCAGATACAAGGCCAACTCGAGATACTGGATAAAATGGTATGCCACTTAATAGTTTATAACTCTATTGAGGATTGGGAAATAATTACAGTTCACCGATCGAAAGACTACTGGGAAAAAATATTTCCGAAGCTTGAAGCCTTCTGGAATGAATCCTTACTTCCTGAAATTTTAGACTCAAGGGTTGCAAGGAATATGGAAATCAGAGAACCTGTGTCTGTAAAATGTACAACAGCCCACCAACCGAAGGACTCAAGCTTGTCTCAAGAAACAAAAACAGGAAAAACAAGAAAGTCGAGTCTATTTGAAGTGAACAACAAGAAAACAAATACACAAAAGGGATCAGGAGACAACAGTGAATCTGCCAGGAACTCAGCGCATGAAAACAACAGTTTTGAAGAAATACTTTGGCCTGACTTTGGAATAAATAAATCTTTGTGTTTGATAAAAAAAATGTGTTAAAAAATATTGGCAAGGAAAATTATTTTTTCCTCCATAAATTTCTGTCTCATTCTTCGTCAATGTCCAAAAATAATGAAGTTTCTTATCTGGTCTGAAGTATATTAAATACATTTAATACAAACAATTTTAGTTTTTTTTTTTATAAATTTCTTGTATGTTACTTGGGCTTAATATTTGTGATTTTTATAGTTTTTCCTACAATTATTACGTTTTCTGTACAATTCGTTCATTTTTGGTATTTAATTAAAGCGTCTTTAAGTTTCTTTCCGAAATCTTGTGCATCTCGCCCTAACACAAAATAACGTTAATGCCCTAATCTTATTACAAGGAAAATAGCTTTCATCTTATTAATTCCAAAATACTGACAAAACAAAAACCCTATAAAAATCAAGGTGACTGGAAAGATATTGAAAATGAACTGAATGTGTAATGTATAATTATTTAGTGTTTAATATACTAATTACAGGAAGCATCAACAATTAAGGTTTACAGATTCTATTTAGCGACAATTTTTATTTTGGTTTACGGTTAGAAGGGAACTCTAGTCGAACTCCTATGGATAGTAATTTGTGTCCTTTTTGGTTTAACTTTAGCACTCATTTTAATTTTTAATCGTTTAGGATTTAATTATTTGTATATAGCAGTACCCATTTCTTTTATGTTTGGTATAATTATTTATTTTTATTTCTCTTCATTTTCAGTCAATTATGCATAGACAGTAATGTTTGACCGTTTCACATTTAGATCATTGAAGGATTTTATTTTCTGTCCGTCTGTTTCAAATGGCTCTTTAATTTTCAATTACTTAACTCACTAGCCTAATTGTATAATGTACATTCCCAGATTGCTATGAAATCACGATCTTGTATCAGACTTAGCAGACATCTGCCATGCTTGGGATACTTATGTCATGCTTGGCACAGATCATTCACTCTTAGTACTGTTCTCACAGTTCCGCTATGCTTGGCACACTTCTGCCATGCTTGGTACTAGCCACCTGAGGTATATGATTTCTGAGAGTGAAAAACCTCTCAAACATTCATCCTTTTTCTTTGGGTAGTTTACTTTTGCATGTGCGGACTGTTTGTTTTCGTTGTTGTATTTTAATGGGGGCAGATACGATGGACAAGGGTTTTTAAATTCCTTTTGGGAAATCCCAAACTTTTTACTGTTATCGCTTTTCTTCTATTTCAATAAAAATTCTTTTTTATGTGCTTTAACCCGTATGCGCCTGAGAGGCTATATTTCTTCCAAAATAAGTTCATTAGTACGGGTATGCATTGAGTTTTTCGTTTTACACAAACTTTTCCTCTTGTTATCTTCCCAATAAATTAGTTTTATTTCCATCAATTCTGTTTATGTGCTACTTTTTCATAGTAAATTTATGATGGAATGGCGGATTAGTCTTCTTAGTTATTTAGCAGGATGAGATTGAGGAGCACAAAAACACAAACGTACGCAAACACAGGAACAAGTCTACACACACACATCAAATTACCAATTACTCACTTATTGTTTGATGCAAGCTGTGCTAGTTTTGTTCGCAGGAATTCTTCAATTCAATTCAATCATATATATTTAAATAAAAACACATAATTCCATGTACATAATCTGCCAGGAAAGCACAAAAGTGCTTGACTAGGGCAGAAACTTAACTAAAGAATAATTAAACAATCAACTAACAGAAACAACGAATCAACTGGATTTATCAAAAAAGAAAAAAAAAGAGAAAAAAGGGGGGTGAGGAAGAGAAAGAAAAGAAAAAAAAGAAAAGAAAAGACCGAAAAGAGGAGGACCGCATGATATTCAAATCTAAACAGTATTTCTGGAACGACCCTTCACTGCTCGCTTGAAGGTAGTAAGGTTATTTGAGTTCCGGATTTCCAAGGGGATTGAATTCCAGATAGCTGGTGCATATCCGTAGAAAGTCCTTTGCGAAAGCCAAGTTGGGTATCGCACAGAAGATTCTACTCCTGGAGGTAATCATACATTCTTTCATGGACTACTTTCTCATAAATCTTCGAAAAAAAGGTAAAATAGAAATGGATCGGTAATTACTCGGTTCATTTTTTGACTTCCCTTTGTGAAGGGGTAGCACTCAGGCTAATTTAAGTCTTTCTGGAAAAGTTCCCTCTTCAAGTGATAAATTAATCAGATGAGTCAAAATAGAAATAACAATTGTTTTTGTTGCTTTAACGATACTTCATCTACTCCACAGGATTGTTATTTCATACACATAATTATTTCATTTATTTCATTTTCATCACAATTTGTAAAAAGGAATTCAGAAGTAACATGACGAGGTTTAAGTTTGGGGACTGGTGGACTTCGAGAACTGAAAATTAAAAGAAAATAGCCAGGTGGGTGTTTCACCCACCTGGCTATCTGCTTGCAATTCTCAATACCCAAGGGTTCTCCCAATAGCCAAACAATTTTCATTTCCAAACGGACTCGGTCTTGGTTGAGGTTTGGGAGAGTTCACACTTTACATTTCAAAACAGACACCCATCTCGAAAATAAAAGATTTGTCTACTTTTCGTACAAGTTCTACCATTTGCATTCAATGCACATCGAATCAAAATCTCTGAGCGAAAAAATATAGGATTACCCTTTAAATTGATGTGCAAAAGAAAACACTATTTTTAGCTCAGCAGTGGGTATATTTTCTTTTACATAACCTGTTCATTTAAATTAATCTCCGTAGAATCTAACGTGCTTTTGCTAAACAAACATCTTTTGTTTTTTTCTCCCACTTGTTTATGTTTTTGTCAAGTCTCATAAACGAGTTTGCTATCGAATAGATACTAGCAGTGGCGTTATTAAGATTCTTAGAATCTGTTTCAGAAATTGGGCGAGAACAAAAAAGACCATTAGCCTTAAGCCATAACACTGGTTTTTTTTTTTATTTTAGAAATAACCTTTTATGCCACCTCTTTATACATTAAATATATGGCTTATATTATTTATTCTCCATGAATTTTTGTTTTATTTGATTTCATTGATATTTTTTTTATACATTTATTTTTTTACATCAAGCTTCTTTTTTTGTGAAAAATTTGGACTGTTTTTCTTTTTCTTTATTAATACCAAATATGGTAAGCTTTCAAGCTTATTGCAATAAACATAATAAATAGAAGTTATGACAATACTGACAACATAATACACACATACAAATCAATGAAAATAATGACTACAACAAACACTGACAAATAATACTATGAATTATATAAAAATGATTTACTTTGAAAATTTGTTTCTGTTAGTCTTATTTTGAATCTGTTTATGTCATCTGTTAGAAATGTTTTAGGTGGAAGGTCATTCCATGGCTTCCACACCCTGCTGTAAAATGAATGTTGTCCTATTTTCCTTTTTGAGAGTGAGGGGTACAATTTATGTGGGTGATAAAGGGTCCTGTTAGTGTCATTAAATGTGAAGAACTGTGATGGACTTATATTAGCAATGCCTTTGATTATATGGAATGCGTTAATAATGTCTGCCCTATCCCTTCAGAATTGAAGACTTGACAATCCTAGCCTGTGCAGTCTATTTTCATATGGCAAATGTTTCAAATAAGGTACAAGCTTAGTTGCTCTTTGCTGTATTTTTTCAACCCTTGCTCTGTCATTTTTATTCAATGGATACCATACTGACGAATTGTATTCAAGTATTGGTCAAACTGTTGATTTATAAATGGCAATGAATGAATGGAGATTAAACTTACAGAAATTCTGTCTAAGACATAATAGCTGATAGTTTGCCTTACGAGTTACTTCAGAGACATGCTTGTCAAACCTAA
This sequence comes from Artemia franciscana, assembly GCF_032884065.1. Taxonomy (NCBI): domain Eukaryota; kingdom Metazoa; phylum Arthropoda; class Branchiopoda; order Anostraca; family Artemiidae; genus Artemia; species Artemia franciscana. The sequence goes on along the minus strand of NC_088873.1, from coordinate 12,274,249 downwards.
GACTAGAATCAAAATCAACACCAAGGTCACGGATATTTTCAACTGGTAAGATTGAATGTCCAGCAAGATGGTATTGGTAACTTTGTTCTACTTTGCCGAAGTAATGGACAACCCTACACTTATTTTTGTTGACAAACATGGAGTTAGCATTACACCAATTGTGCACTGCATTCAAGTCTTTTTGAAGCAACAAAGCTTCATCTGAATTTGTCAAGGAGCAGTAGAGCTTTACATCATCTGTGAACATTTTAATTGTGGAATGGTGGACAACAAGAGGCAAGTCATTGATGAAAAGGCAGAAAAGTACTGGACCAAGGCAACTACCTTGTGGAATGCCACTTAAAACTATCTCAGCAGAGGACAAAGCATCACCTACAATCACTTTCTGCGTCCTGCCTGCTAGATAATCACCAATCCAATTCAACGTTCTGGCACCAAGGTGATATACCTCACACTTTTGAAGTAAAAGCAGGATGGAAATTTTATCAAACGCCTTAGAAAAATCTATATAGATGCAATCAAACCTGAGACCTTCATCTGCCATCCTATGGAAGTTAGTAATTACTTCCAAAAGCTGTGTATTACATGAACGTTTTTTATGGAATACGTGTTGAGATGGATGCCAAAGAAGATTTGATTCGAAATAATTTTGTATTCTCTTGACAGTTAGTTTTCCATAACTCTGGAAAAAATTGAAGTGTTTGATATTGGTCTATAGTTTTTAAATTGCGTTTTTGTGCCACTTTTATACAGGGGTTTAATTATTGCTTTTTTCCATGCCAAAGGGCAAGTACAAGACGCCAGACACAGATTATACAAATTGTCAGTGGTTCAGTGAGTACTGTTGCAAGCTCTCGGATCATATGGTTTGAAAATTCATGAATGTCTGGTGATTTATTTGTGTCAAGATGCTTCAAGACCTCAAAAACTTGTTGATCATCAAAGTCAGAATCATCAAAATCTATTGTGAAATTGGTAGAAAAATTAGGATCAATAGGAGTTTCACTCTGAGGTTGTGTTGTACATGTTGTACAAAATGTAAAGGAATACTTGGCCCTTCATGTCATAGATTCAACTAAAAGTCTTTAAGGCATCTTATATCAAAATACATCTGACACATTTTAATGGGTTTTTTTAGATGACATAGGACACCATTAAAGTTTTGCATTTGCTTGGCTAAAAATTATCTTAAAAAGTGCCAAGTTTAGAGAGTTATGTTAATGTTCTTCTTGCTGATCAGTATAATTGTTTTTAAAATTCCTTCTGTTTAAAGCATTTTAGAGAGATTCTGAGCCAACCATGGGTATATTGTTGTCACAAATGATTTTTCTCAAATGGGCTGGTGGAAAACAAATAGAACATATAATTTCTCTTTTTTTTATTATTTCAAGACTAGAATATCACAAAACTAAGCATTCATATTGCTGATTATATCTTAAGTAAATACAATCCCTGATGGAGTTTTGTTGATACCTGTCTTAAAATTTATTTGTCTTAATAAAATACATATTGTTTATGGGACAGCAGTGAAAAATGGGAGCAACTATGACTTGAGTTTTTTTTCAATATTTTCTTTTTCCAAATAATTTTTGTTCTCTGGTGACATTTGTGTTCCTTCCTAAGTGGCTGGCACTCTAGGTTGAGAGTCCTTTATCCAAAGGGCAGAGGTTTAATTCCTGGCATTAGCAGTTTATTTGGTTTGGGACAAAGGTCAGTGATGTAACTCTGTAAGTTCAGCCAGAATTGGCCCAAACTTAACAGGTTACCTAGAGAAATCTGGGGTCAATAAGCAGGAAGGGTATGCAAAAGCATAGAATGACTGGCCCCTAGCTTCCTATTGCACTTTCTGGCTAAAGGACCACCTGGTCCTTTAGTGGGCTTCTGACTTAGCCATAGAAGCTTTCTTTTAAACCCATTAAATATAAGTACAAAGGAAGAAATGCCAGTAAGGTGGTCCTTCCTTTTCAATAAATTGTTGGTGTACAGACAAGATTGTAGGTCATAAGAGGTGGCTGGTGAATATTTTGCAAGGTTTAAAAATTTAGGGCAATTGCTCAGGTTGGCAACTGAGCACAAAAGTAAAATTTTGTGAATGGTTTTTCTTTGTGAATGTTATATTTATGTAATGTCAAGCATTTTAAAGTTAATCTTCATTGTTTTGTTTTAATTGCCATGTTCCTAGGACTTTAGTGTATTAAAACCTACGTATGTCCATCCATTTTCTTTTAAACAGAGAGGAGTTCTATGTTTCCTAGCTTCAATAAATTTATATGCAATTTTGAGACCAGGGTTACGAAGTAGGTCAAAACTTGCAGCCCAGGGACTTCTTGCTGTCCGGTTCTAAGCCGACTTAAGCGCTTCGGTGTAGACTTGAGAAGATATGTTGGTCCCCATCCTGCACTGGTATCCGGGATCACTGCTTTTCTTGAGGCCAAAATAATTTCAAAGATTTAAAGAATATGAAAATGGGAACTTGGAATGTTACGACGTTAAAAAGTGAATTCGTCAGACATTTTGACTGACGAATTCAGACGGTTTGAACTGGATTTATTAGGAGTTTCAGAAACTCATATCCCAGGGATAGGAAGCATGAAATTAGGTGACATAGAATTTGTTTACTCAGGCAGGAAGGATGGGGTACATAGACAGGGAGTAGGGCTCATGATGAATAAGGAAGCTGCTAAGTCTTGTTTAGGCTGGGAAGGTATTAATAATAGAATACTAATTGCTCGTTTTATGACTAAAAAGTTTAGGGTATCAGTGATAGTAGTATATGCCCCCATTGAACCAACTGATGGAGATACTAGTGACTCAGATGAATTTTACTTACAGTTACAGGAGCAAATAGACAGGGTACCAGGTAGAAATATGGTGTTTTTGCTAGGAGATTTTAATGCCCAGGTTGGTAGAAATAGGGATAGATGGTATCCTAGCCTAGGTAAATTTGGTGTAAGAAAAGAAAACAGTAATGGCTATAGGCTTTTGCAATTTTGTAGGTATAACAACCTAGTTATAACCAATACGGTGTTTGGTCACAAAATGACCCATAAGTTGACATGGTATTCACGTGATGGTAAGACTGCAAACCTTATTGATTATGTTATTGTAAACAGAAGACTAGCAGGATCAATACAAGATACTAGGGTGTATAGGAGTGCTGTTATTGATGTTAAAAGTAAAGATCACCATCTAGTAGTGTCTAAGGTTAATTTAAAGCTGAAATTTTGGAAGGGTAACTCCCTCCCAGAAAGTTATGATGTTGGTAGACTTCAGGATGAAAATTTGAAAAAAAAATTCCAGGAACAGTTGAGTACTAAACTTGAGAGTTTAAAATTTGACAATGTGGAAGATGGATGGAATAATTTCAGAAAAACAATTTGTGAAGTTGCTGATGGTGTCCTAGGGAAGAGTGCTAAGACTGCAACTAGGAATATTAGTGAAAAAGCTTTAGGTTTAATAGAGAGTAGAAGGGGTTTGTATAAGAATTATCTGAGTGATAGGTCGTATGAAAACAAAAAGAATGTAAAGAAAGTGGAGAAAGCATTAAAATATGAACTAAGGAGATGTGAATTGGAGGCAATGGATAAAATTGCTGAGGATCTGGAAGATGCGGCTAGACGGCATAATAGTAAAATATTATACTGGCATGTTAATAAATTGAAAGGGAGTAGCCAATCCGGACTAGTCCCAGTTAAAGATAGAAATGGGGCCACAATTAGTGATAAGGAAAAAGTTAAAGAAAGATGGGTGGAACATTTTGAGAATGTGCTAAACCGAGATACAGTTGCAGGAAAAGATATAGATGAAAATGAAAAAGTTTGTCATACCTTGGGTGTGAAGGAAGATTTGTTTAGTGAGGAAGAATTAGCAACAGTACTAAAAGGATTAAAAAATAATAAGGCCCCAGGTGCTGATAGTATGATTAATGAGTTTCTTAAATATGGTGGGTCTGAGGTCAGGAATAAGCTACTGAAGATTATGAACCTTATTTTTGAAAAAGGGGAAGTACCCAATGATTTTAGGAAAACCTTAATTAAACCACTGTATAAGAAAAATGACAAGACTGAGTGTTGTAATTATCAAGGCATTAGTCTGGTCTCTGTAGGTAGCAAATTACTGAGTAATATGATACTTTTTAGACTGAGACATGCTGTAGACAAAGTTTTAAGGGAAGAACAATGTGGTTTTAGAAAAGGTAGAGGATGTGTCAACCATGTTTTCACTCTTAGGTTAATAATTGAGACGTCCCTTCGTTGTCAAACACCTTTGGTCCTCAGTTTTATTGATTATGAGCAAGCTTTCGATTCTGTTGATAGAACAGCGTTAACAAAGGTCTTGTCATTATATGATATACCTGAAAAATACATTGAAGTGATTTGCGCTATGTACGAGAATAATACTGCTGCCGTTAAGGTAGGAAATGAGGTTAGCAACTGGTTTTGTATTAAATCAAGAGTTAAGCAGGGTTGTGTTCTATCCCCCTTTATATGGATCATTTTGATGGACTTCGTCTTAAGGAGCACAGGAAAGGCAATTGGAGACCATGGAATCAAATGGGGAGGAAGAACGCTCCTGGACTTAGATTATGCTGATGATTTAAGCATATTAAATGAAAGTGTGAGCAAAATGAATGAATTTTTAGAGGTTTTACGAGTTCAGGGTGCTAAAATAGGCTTGAAAATTAATGTTAAGAAGACTAAGTCACTAAGGCTAGGAATAAGTGAAGATGAACAGGTGACATTAGGTAACGAAAAGATTGATCAGGTTGGGAGCTTCAGTTACCTTGGTAGTATTATTAGTAAAGATGGTGGGAGCAGTGAAGATGTTAAAAGTAGAATAGCTAAGGCCCAGGGTGTTTTTTCACAGTTAAAAAAAGTTTGGAAGAATAGAAAGATAAGTCTACAAACCAAGATTAGAATATTGGAAGCTACAGTGATGACAGTGGTCAAATATGGCTCTGAAGCATGGGCACTCCAAAAAGCAGATGAAAATTTACTAGATGTTTTCCAGAGAAATTGCCTACAGATTGTTCTGGGTACCCGGCTGACTGACCGTATTTCAAACAGTAGGTTGTACAAAAAGTGTGGTTCAATCCTGCTTTCTGGGGCTATAATGAAAGAAAGGTTGAGGTGGCTAGGCCACGTTCTATGGATGAAGGATGACAGATTACTGAAGATTGTCCTTTTTGGCCAACCATCTGGGGCTACACGGAAAGCAGGTTGTCCTTGTCTGGGTTGGGAGGATGTCATAAATGAAGATTTAAAGGAAATGGGAACTTCCTGGGAGGGTGTAAAGAGGGAGGCTTTAAATAGATTAGGTTGGAGGAGGAGCGTGCGTAGCTGTGTTGGCCTCAGGCGGCTTGGTGCTGCAGTGAGTTATTAGTAGTAGTAGTAGTAGTAGTATATCAATTTAAAGATTAAAAAAATCACGTTGAAAACAAACAAGACAAATAAATAAAAGTATCCCTTTACAACCATTTAAGGTGGATCTCCGAGGTTTGAAGCCAATGCTATTTTCCTATAGCAGTGAAATGCGTATTAACAGCAGACACGAGCAGATTCTTTGATGAAAAAATTATTGTGGCTTCATTGAAAGCTTTAACATGAATAGGCCGAACAAATTCGCATTTTTATTCTTTAGAGCTTCATAAAAAATTAATTAGTGGGGACACCTCTAATTTTTAAAAGTAGTAATAAAATTACTTTTAGAAGATGTAGAGAATTGTAAAGTAGCCTCTCGATTTGCCACAAGATTTCAAAATTTTTGGCCGGGAATTTTTTTTTTATTATCATCAGTTTCCTTTAAAATTTGCTATTTAAGATATCCTTCCTTTACTATTTAAAAGAGTTGTACTAATTATACAGCCTTGATTTTTGTGTCATTTTGTAGATCTTATACTGATTAATAATCCCAAAGATTATTAAGTTTGTAGTTATAAGAGATGATTTTTAGCAATAATTCTTAGTATTCAAGATTTTCTCCTTTCTCATTGGCTTAAGCACTCCTTAAGGGGTTTGCCAGAATATCATTAAGAATGTTGACATCTTCTTATTATTACGACCAGATTTAAAAGGAAGTTGAAAACATGTATAATTGGCAACAACACCTTGAGGCAATATCATTTTTAACACCTCATACGAATGGGAATTTGTTAGGTTACACAGCTGTTACAAAGCAGATAAAATTATTGGCCTTTAAAAGTAAAGAAACACCGATTGTAGGCCTATAAAATGTATGAACATTATTTTTAAAAAGAACATCATTCTTAAAAACATATCATTTTAAACATTATTGGCCTTTAAAAGTAAAGAAACACCGATTGTAGACCTATAAAATGTATGAACGTTATTTTTAAAAAGAACATTATTCTTAAAAAGAACATTATTCTTAAAAACACATCATTTTAAACATTATTGGCCTTGAAAAGTAAAGAAACACCGATTGTACGCCTATAAAGTGTATGTACTTTATTTTTAAAAAGAACAATATTCTTAAAGACACATTATTTTAAACATTCTTGGCCTTTAAAAGTAAAGAAACACTGATTGTAGGCCTTTAAAATGTATGAACATTATTTTTAAAAAGAAAGTTATTCTTAAAAAGAACATTATTCTTAAAAACACATTATTTTAAACATTATCGGCCTTTAAAGGTAAAGAAATAGCGATTTTAGGCCTATAAAATGTATGAATATTATTTAAAAAAAAGAACGTTATTCTTTAAATACATTATTTTAAACATTATTGGCTCTTAAAAGTAAAGAAACGCCTATAAAATATACGAACATTATTTTTTTTTATCTAAAGTTGTAGGATATTCGTCCATTTTAGTTCCACGGGATCTCATTTTATTCCCAATAGTGCCGTATCTTAGAATATTTTGGTTTTTCCCCAACATCTCATATAGTTGACGATTTATAGGCTCGTTCATAAATGACTGATTACCCCGGTTTGGAACCGCGGTAATCATATACTTTGCTTTACGGAGTTAAAGTCATATGTTCCTGAAGGTGCATAATAAACATTGGGCAATCTTGCCCTGGGGTCATAAATACAGGTAAGGGAGGAAGGAAACCTCTTAGGGGTATTTAATAAATTTTTGAATCTACTTATATTTATATACTATTCGTCAAAAACAAGAGCTAAGAGCTCATATGGCACTTGTGACGAGCTCAAGAGGAGCCAAGAGCCAAGAGCTCATGTGATATGAGCTCTAGTAAAATTCTAAGAATCAATAGCTTGCTTTAAGAGAAAAATCAAAGGCTTAATGCCGGTCGGGATTTAAAACAAGAGCTCTGAGACACGAGGTCCTTCTAAATATCAAAATTCATTAAGATCCGATCGCCCATTTGTAAGTTAAAAATACCTCAATTTTTCTAATTTTTCCTCTCCCTTCAGCCCCCAAGATGGTCAAATCGGGGAAAACAACTGTAAAGAGTCAATTAGTGCAGCTCCCTGACATGCCTACCAATTTTCATCGTCCTAGCACGTCCGGAAGCGCCAAAATCACCAAAGCACTGAACCACACCACCTAAGTCCCCCAAGGAAAGCGGATCCAGTCCGGTTACGTCAATTACGTATCTACGGCGTTTATAAGCGTTTTCCAAGTTTTCTGTTTTCCCCCTCCAACTCCCCCCCCCCCCAATGTCAATAGATCTGGTCGGTATTTAAAAGAAGAGCTTTGAGACATGAGTTTTTTTTAATTATCAGATTTTATTAAGATCCGGTCACCCATTCTTAAGTTAAAAACACTTCAATTTTTTTAATTTTTCCAAATTAACAACTTCCAGCTCCCCCAAAGAGAACGGATCTATACCAATAATGTCAATCTCGTATCTAAAGCTTGTGCTTATTCTTCCCATCAAGTTTCATTCCGATCTCTCCACTCTAAGCGTTTTCCAAGATTTCCGGTTTCCAAGGTTTCTGTTTTTCCCTCCAACCCTCTATATCCTTGAATCCAATTCGAATTGAAAATGGATTATCTGAGACATAAGATTCTTCTACATATTAAGTTTCATTAAGATCCTATCACCCATTTGTAAGATACCTCGATTTTCACGTTTTCCAAGAATTCCGGTTTCCCCCTCCAGCTCCCTTCAATGTCATCGGATCTGGTCGGGATTTAAAATGAGAGTTTTAAAGCACAAGATCCTTCTAGATATCAAATTTCATCAAGATCTGAACACCCGTTCAGAAGTTACAAATACCTCATTTTTTATAATTTTACCGAATTACTCCCCCCCCCCCCACTCCACCAAAGAGAGCAGATCCGAGCCGGTTATGTCAGTCACCTATCTTGGACGTGTGCTTATTTTTTCCACCAAGTTTCATCCTGATCTCTCCGCTTTAAGCGTTTTCCAATATTTCCCCCCCCCCCTAATGACACTGGATCTGGTAGGGATTTAAAATGGGAGATCTGGGTTTCGAGGTCCTTCTAAATATGAAATTTCATTAAGGTACGATCGCTCTTTCATAAGTTAAAACACCTAATTTTGTGTATTTTTTTAGAATTAACCCTCCCCCTCCCCCCAACTCCCCTAAAGAGAGCAGATCCGTTCCGGCTATGTCAATCCCGTTTCTAGGACTTGTGCTTATTTTTACCATCAAGTTTCATCACGACCCCTATACTCTAAGCGTTTTCTGAGACATGCTATCCTTGGAAATATCCAATTTCAATAAGGTCCAATCTCTCCTTCGTAAGTTGAAAATACCTTATTTTTTTATTTTTCAGAATTAACCCTCCTCCTCCCAACTCTCCCGAAGAGAGCAGATCCGTTCCAGTTGCGTCAATCTCATATCTAGGACTTACGATGGTTTTTACCACCAAGTTTCATTCCGATCCCCCCACTCTATGCGTTTCCCATAATTTTTGGTTCCCCCTTCCAGTTTCCCCCCAATATCACCGGATCCGTTCGGAATTTAAAATAAGAGCTATGAGACACGATATCCTTCCAAACATCAAATTTCATTGATATCTGATGACTCTTTCCTAAGTTAAAAATACCTCATTTTTTCTAATTTGTCGGAATTAACCCTTCCCCCCAACTCCCCCAAAGAGAGTGGATCCGTCCAGTTACGTCAATCACGTATCTACGATATTTGCTTATTCTACCCACCAAGTTTTATCCCGATATCTTCACTCTAATCATTTTCCAAGATTTTTGGTTTCCCCCTCCGCCTCTGGCCACTGTCACCAGATCTTGTCAGGGTTTGTAACAAGAGTGCTGAAGCACAAGATCCTTCTAAATATAAAGTTTCATTAAGATCTTATCACCCGTCCATAAATTACAAATACCTCATTTTTCTAATTTTTCCAAGTTACCCTCCCCCCAACTCTCCCAAAGAGTGCGGATCTGGTCCAGTTACGGCGGTTACGTATCTTGGATGTGTGCTTATTCTTCCCACCAAATTTCATCCTGACCTCTTCACTCTGAGCGTTTTCCAAGACTTCTGGTCCCGCCCCCACAACTCCCCCCAATGAAACTGGATTCAGTCAGATCTAAAATAAAAGATCTGAGTTGCAAGATCCTTCTAAATATGAGATTTCATTAAGATTCGATCACTCCTTCGTAACTTAAAAATACCTCATTTTTTCGAATTAACCGTCCCTCCACTCCCCCCTACAGACGGTCGAGTCGGATAAATGATTATTTCTAATTTAATCTTGTCAGGTACAGATTTTTCTCATTTTTCACAATTAACCCCCCTCCCTACTTCTCCAAAGAGAGCGGACCCATTCCGAATATGTCAATCACGTATCTAGGATTTGTTCTCATTTTTTCCACCAAGTTTCAAACCGGTCTTTTTTTCTGAATTAACCGTCTCCCCACTCCCCACAGATGATCGAATTGGGAAAACGACTATTTCTAATTTAATCTAGTCTGGTTCCTGATACGCCTGCCAAATATCATCGTCCTAGCTTATCTGGAAGTGACTAAACTAGCAAAACAGGGAAAGACAGACAGATAGACTGACAGAATTTACGATCACTATATGTCACTTTGTAAATACAAAGTGCCACAAAAACTTACTAATACCACAGAAATTTACGAAACTTTTTCTAAGACCTTTTAAGCCCTGGAAGCAAGAGATAAATTAGGGTCTAACTCGGTGTCTTCAAGTATCGCCCTGATTTACGAACAATTAGCTACAACTGAAGCCCAGCTGGAGAAAATAAGAAGTCATCTGCTGGAAAATATAACCAATCAAACAGTTCGTGGTAACGAACTGTAGTAAGGAGCGACCCGGCTCAATAGTAACCGAAACTCTAAAAAATGGAATTTCGATACCAATAGTTACATCGAAAGAATCGCATTTTAATGCTAATTTTAAATATATAAGTTTCATCAAGACCAGTTATACCCATCGAAAGTTACGAGCCTGAGAAAATTTGCCTCATTTTAGAAAATAGGGGGAAACACCCCCTAAAAGTCATACAATCTTAACACCATCAGATTCAGCGTATCAAAGAACCATAGAGTAGAAGTTTCAAGCTCCTATCTACAAAAATGTGAAATTTCGCATTTTTTTGCCAGAAGACAGATCACGGATGCGTGTTTATTTGTTTGTTTTTTTTTTGTTTGTTTTTCCTTTTTTTTCCAGGGGTGATCTTATCGACTGAGTGGTCCTAGAATGTCGCAAGAAGGCTAATTCTTATGGAAATTAAAAGTTCTAGTGCCCTTTTTAAGTGACCAAAAAAATTGGAGGGCACCTACTCCCCCTCCCACACTCATTTTTTCCCAAAAGTCACCGGATCAAAATTCTGCGATAGCCATTCTATTCACCATCGTCGAAAAATCTAATAACTATGTATTTAGGGACGTCTCACTCCCCCGCAGTCCCCGTGGGAGGGGCTGCAAGTCACAAACTTTGACCTGTGTTTACATATAGCAATGGTTACTGGGAAGTGTACAGACGTTTTCAGGGGGATTTTTTTGGTTTAGGGGGGATTTGAGGGGGGAGGGTTACATGGGAGGATATTTCCATGGAGAAACCTCTCATGGGGGAAGTGAATTTCAATTAAGGTGGCGCAGGATTTTCGAGCATTATTTGAAAAAACAATGAAAAAATAAATATGAAAAGTTTGTTTCTACTCAAAGTAAGGAGCAACATTAAAACTTAAAACGAACAAAAATTATTATGCATATCAGGGGTTTACCTTCTCGTTATACCTCACTCTTTACGCTAAAGTATTTTTAGTAATTTCAGCTATTTATTCTACGGTCTTTGTGATTCAGAGGTCATTCTTAAGGAATTGGGACAAAATCTAAGCTTTAATGTAAAGAGCGAGGTATCGACCAGGGTTGAACCCCCTCATATACGCAATAAAAACATACGGATATAGAAGTTCGTTACGTAAGTTCATTCGTAAGTACGTATATTTTTTGCCAATGAAAACGTTTGTAAAAAATTAAAAGTTCTAGTTGCTTTTTTAAGTGATCAAAAACTTGGAGTGCAACTAGGCCTCATCCCTCGCTCCTTTTTCTCAAAATATTCCGATTAATTACAATTAATTCATATGCAAATTTCGCTTTAATTATTATGTGCGGAGAGCCAAGATCAAAACATGCATTAATTCAAAAACGTCCAGAAATTAAATAAAAAAAACAAGCTATTTTAAATGAAAGTAAGGAGCAACATTAAAGCTTAAAACGAACAGAAACTACTCCGCATATGAAAGGGGCTTTTCCTCCTCAACGCCCCACTCTTTACGCTAAAGTTTCTTACTGTTTTAAAAATAAAGTTAATAGAAAGAGTCAAACTTTAGCGTAAAGAGCGGGGCGTTAGGAGGAAAAGCCCCTATCATATACGGAGTAATTTCTGTTCGCTTTAAGTTTTAATGTTGCTCCTTACTTTCATTTACTTTCAGTTACTGAAAAGTTCAATGATCCAAATTCACTGAAAAAAGAAGGTACTGAACTGATAATCAGCCAGGTTTATGATTCAACCACGCTCGAGTTTAATCCATAGTTTGCAAAAATTGAGCAGGCTCTGCTAGGTAGTCTGAGATTTCAAACTGAAAATTTGTAGGAGAGAATTGGTCGAATAGAAAAAAAGCTTGATAATTATGATCAAGAGTCCATGCTTGATAGCCTTGTATTTCATGGGTTAAAGTAGTTACCTGGTGTAAAAACTCATACGACGATATCTAATATTATAAATAGCAAAATGTCTGTGCTGGGCCCTTTACTTTATTTAGTTTACGTGAACATGATGCACGTTTATCTAAAGGATACATATATTACTAACATTATTTCTAACAAAATTTGCAAAATCTGCAGATAATTTAATAGCTAAAGCTCATATTACTCTCAAAAGATTAGAGATGTTTACAAGTTTAAGTTTGCTGTGTGTGAATGTAAAGAAAAATTTTTACTGACATTCTGTGGAGTGGGTGATTCTGTTGATGTATTCAGTAAAGTTCTATTTGGTGAAAAACCTATTTTACAAGCTATATCACTGCGGTACCTCGGCTTCCATATTGATTCTAATCTATCGTAGAAGCATCATAGCGACATTATCTCCACCAAAGTTGCACTTGGAGTTGGCATCCTCAAAAGATTGAAGCATATTCTGCCGGAACATACTCTTCGCACGATATATTTTGCAATAATCTACCCATATATCATACGGATGCTTAGTCTGGAGAAGCAATTTTTATGTTAATTACAAGCTAAATGGTTTTCTCATAGTTTTGATCGGACGATTTCGCTAAAAAAAAGGGGGTGGGAGAGGAGGCCTAGTTACCTCCCAATTTTTGGTTACTTAAAAATACAACTAGATTTGTTTTATTTTTTTATAAACGTTTTTGTTAGTAATATACATTCGTACCTTACGAATTAGCTTATGCAACGAACTTATATAATTGTATATTTTTATTGTGAGGGGGTTTGCTCCCTCGTCAATACCTCGTTCTTTACAATAAAGCTTGAATTTTGTCCAAAATCTTTCAGAATGACCCTTGAATAACAAAGGCCGTAGAATAACTAGTTAGAGTTATATAAAATACTTTTTGCGTAAAGAGCAAGGTATTGTGGAAGAGATGAACCCCCTTATATAAGTAATATTTTATGTTCGCTTTAAGTTTTAATGTTGATCATTACTTCCAGTTGAAAAAAAAATAATTTTCTCATTGTCTTTTTGTAAATGATGCTAGAAAATCCTACGACCCCTTCATGGAAATTCTCTTCCCTCATGAAAAATTCCGGGATGGAAAGATCCTCCCACTCAACTTGCCCCTCCCCCCAACCCACCCTAAACCCAACACAAAAAAAGTCCCCCCGAAACGTCTGTACACTTCATAATTAACAACTATTATGTGTTAACAATGGTCAAAGTTTATAAGTTGCCGCCCCTCCCCCGGGAACTGTGGTGGATTTAGTCATCCCCAAAGACATAGTTATTAGGTTTTTGACTAAGTTAAACACAATGGCTATCTCAAAATTTTGATCCGGTGACCTTGGAGAAAAATGTATGTTGGAGGGGGTCTCGGTGCCCTCCGATTTTTTGGTAACTTAAAAAGGACACTATAACTTTTAATTTACGTTAGAATGAACCATCGTGCGACATTCTAGGACAACTAGATCGATACGATCACCCCTGAGGAAAAAAACAAAAAAAAAAAAACAAAAAAATACGCACCCGTTATCAAAAATACAAAATTCCACCATTTTTATGATAGGGGCTTGAAACTTCTACAGTAGGTTTCTCGGATATGCTGACTCTGATGGTGTGATTTTTTTAAGATTTTGTGACTTTTAGAGGGTATTTCCGCCTATTTTCTAAAATAAGGCACATTTTCTGAGGCTCGTAACTTTTGACCGGTAAGACTACACTTGATGAAACTTATATATTTAAAATTAGCATTAAAATGCAATTCTTTTGATGTAACTATTTGTATCAAAACTTTGTTTTTTAGAGTTTTGGTCACTATTGAGCCTAGTCGCTTCTTACTACAGTTTGTTACCACGAACTGTTTGAAATAGTAACTTGTAAATGAATAAAAGTAATACATTCTACTATAACGTTGAGATAGAACTTACTAATGTCTCAGGTTTTCCCGTCCCTTTTTTGTTTTTGTATTTTTTTTCTGCCCATCGTGAAAATTCAAATGCTAAACTGTTATCTGACTTGTAATCAACCAAATTCAAATGGTCAGCTGTTACCAATTAGACATGTGAAAAATCTAAATTCCCTTTAAATCCGGTCTTAATGTTCAGGGAAAGTCAACAGTCTTTAGATATTCTGATGCAACCCTCAAGGAGCAATTAAGCCAATGAGAAAGGAGGAAATCTCGTAACGTATTTCAATGTTATTGGAAATAGAATTTGCTTTCAACCTAGGAGATTGACCTTAATGAAGTGTAACAAATGTAGATCATTCCTAAGATTGAAATGAACAAAGCTTCAATTATGAATCTGTTTTCTTTAAACAGACTGAAGGGGCAAACCTCCAAGCTATGACAAATTCAATCTCACTTTTGGTCTCTTTCCTTTTCAATGGGAACTTTCTTTGGATTTTTCTCAACCAAGTAAAAACAGTAGGGACAGGATCAGGTATAAGTGACCTTCCACTTAGCCTACATACCCAGGGGATAATCATGCAGCTATACTAATAATTGGTAAATCTTTTGTTGTTCATATTTTTGATTTACAAATAAAGTACCCCTTGATGCCTTTTTTATGTTCTTTACAAACATAATAAGTACTTCAATTGCAAGTTTTTGAGCTCTTGAAAATGACCAAAATATACCTAAATAGTTTTTAGGCATAAAAAAAGCTTAAAACATTTGTCTCAAACTTACTATTTCATTTTTAATCCATTTTTTAAATGTTGTATAATCTATGAGCACTGATGTTCCACAATTAAGTTGGATTAATAAATTTTACAATATTATGCTGTTTTTCTTCTTCTTTGATGCCAAATTTTCAATTAAAGTATGTGTTTTTGGTCATTTTTGACAAAGTAATGTATGTTTTTCACTCTCAAAATTTGTTAGGTTAAGTAAGGTCAAAAAGTGCTTAAACTTGAACTAGCAATATAAGCAATTATTATATTTGTAAAGAAAATACAAAAAGGCATCAATTGGTGTATTCACTTTATTTGTAAGTCAAAATATGAACAACAAAAAATGTACCCCTAACATGCCTAATTTGCAAATATATAGCCCAAATTATATATTTCCAATGTTTTCTGCCCCCTTTTACTTGTTTTTCCAGTTCTTGTTTTGCAACAGTTGCTTCAATTAACAGGTACTAGGGTTGAGGGATAGATTGGCAGAATCAATAGAAAATATGTAATTTCAGCTATAGATTTCCATATTAGGAGGGTTGGGGCTAAAGTAGAGCAGGGCTGCATGTAGAATGTGTTAGCTGTAATTATTATGTAAATTATGAAGAGTCATCTTTTTTTAACAGATTTTCTTCTATAGGTCTACAGGTCCTTCTCTTGGCTTATACCATATCAAGCATTATATAACCAAAGAAGAATAAGTTGCAAAAAGCTATATATACATAAGCACATGTTATTTAACAATGACTTCTCTAGTGCTTAACTATGACCCCTTAGTAATATTGACAAGAAATGAGTAACAGAAAAAGTGAAATTTAGTGTAAATAACAATCAGGAACTGGATACTGACTCAAGGGGGCCAAAAACAGGGCTATATAATTGAAGTTCAAAGAAGGTGGTGATTTTTTAGTGAAAAAAACACTTCCCTGGCTAATTTAGGAATTTAAATTGATTAGCCTACTGAAATTTTCCTATCCTATGCAATTGAAATAGTTTTCCCTTTTCAGAGCATTAAGACAATTTATCACAATAAAAAATATCCAAAGCATCTTGAATGGAATGACTAAAAAAGGCAAACGACAACCACAATTTGCAATCTTACAATTAAACTTGCCACACAAATTGTATTAGGTTACCCAGCTCTGAAATAATTGCTGAAGGTGTATTTGCCTGTAAAATTAGAAACAGGCCCGAAGCCCCAACCTCTTCCTTGTCAGAACTTCACATAGCATTAAAGCAATAATATAAGGCCTTTTTTCGCGTCAACCAAAGAGACTGTTTGAGCTCAACCACTCGGTGTGGTTGAGCTCAACCGCTGTTTTTGCGTGAAACAGTGACAAACCAGGTTGTCATGAAAAGTGATTTTGCGTGAAACAATTGACTGGTTGAACTCTAATTTAACCAGAACTGTCATTGTTTTTAACCGTAGGGTTCTACCATTCATAATTGTTGGTTGACCTTTTCAGGCGTAGATTTCGAAAAGAAGAATTCGTAGGCTATAAATAAGTCTATATAAAATAAGAATTATAAGCTGACAAATAGAATTCTAGCCACGCAAAAGTAAGGTTTAATTTTGTTTTTTTTTCGTATTAGGGATATTTGGATAAATGTTGGGTTATATCCTGCAATTTGATTCACATAGGCCTTAAGACAGGAAGTCAAGAGTTTGAATATGCTTCTGAAAACTTATGTAGATACTTGGAAATCTTTGTTTCATCCTTTTGATGCCCTAGACTTGACCTTAGCTTGGTAATTTGGCTTCAGAGATAAAACCTTGATGAAGCAAGACCCTAGTGGTTATAAAGCATTGTTAATCCAATTACTATTCTTACTAGATGCTTCAAGATGTGTTGCATCTTTGTCAGAACTCTTTACATTTCAGCCTTACCCTATAGGGCCATGGATAAATTTTCAGGTCAAACTCTAGTTTGGCTACTGTTTGCTATCTTAGAAATGGGTTAAGTCAGGAAAATAGAACTTCCAGTAATGAATCCAAAGCAAAAAATACGTAAAATTCTAGTTTAGCTAATTTTCATTATCTTGGAAAGGGAATAGGTTACAAGAATGAAACTCAGTAGTTAATCCAGGGTCAAAAACACTCTGGGAAGGTACTGCCAGGCTTCTATGTCAACCCTTTTCTGATTTCTAAGTCTTAGATAATTGCTTACTCAAAAGGTCTATACCTATACTATTGAAATTTTGACAAAACAAGATTTACTTTAATTTTTAATTATCAGTTTCTTTTACTCTGGCTTTAGCTCTTAAAATGCAATTCCTTTTATTTGAGTAGCATTTTAAGCCATATCAATATTTCTTTTTCAAGATTTAGGAAATGTCTTTGCATATCTTTAAAACCTTATAAAGTGGATTGAGGAAAGCTGTGAAACAGTTTCTTTGTACTCCATGTAAGCAGACCTTCCCAGAACATACTTTAGCCTTTAGACCCATCCCTGAAAGTTTTTTTTTCAATCTCACCCCCTGGTGCTCTTTTACACATTGTATAAATTGTGAAGAAATGCCTGCCCCCTTGCTAAAAGTCTTAGAAGTATCTTATATCAAAATACACCTGATACAGTTTAATTTTTTAGAGATGACACAGAATAGCATTAAAGCTGAGTATTTGCTTTGCAAGAAATGTGTCCCTTCTGTTGTAAAGCATTTTGGATAGACACTAATCTAACCATGGACATATTGCTGTTGCAGATGGTTTTGCTTAAAATGGTTTGGAAAACAAATAGCAAATGTAAATTTGCTTTTTTATCATTATTTAAGACTAGAATATCACAAAGCTATGCAATCACATTGCTTATTGTATCTTAAGTAAATACAATCCCTGATGGAGTTTTGTTGATACCTGTCTTAAAATTAATTTGTCTAAATAAAATATATTGTTTATGGGACAGTAGAGAAAAGCAACAACCATGAATTGAGTTTTTTTCAATATTTCTTTTTTCAAATAATAGTTCTCTGGTCACATTTGTGTTCCTTGCTAAGTTGTTGGCACTCTGGTTTGGGAATCCTTTGTCCAAGGGGTACAGGTTTAATTCCTGGCATTGCTAGTGTATTTGGTTTTTACCAGCTAAGTATTCACCATGCTAGTTTGCATCTTAAGTAAAGCAATCCCTGCTGGAGCTTTGTTGACACCTGCCTTACAATAACTTGTCTAAGTAAAATACAATGTGTATTGAAGATTAGTGAAAATGGCTGTAAATCCATCTTGTTTTTTTTCAATATTTTTTTTTTAATAGTTGTTCTACTCTGGTTGTAATAATGTTTTTGGCTAAGTGGAAAGCACTCTTAGTAAGAAATCCTTTGTCCATGGGGTA
The DNA here is from genome assembly GCF_032884065.1 of Artemia franciscana. NCBI lineage: Eukaryota > Metazoa > Arthropoda > Branchiopoda > Anostraca > Artemiidae > Artemia > Artemia franciscana. The sequence goes on along the minus strand of NC_088873.1, from coordinate 12,256,134 downwards.
CAGGTTTGATTCCTAGTATTGCCTGTTTATTTGTTTTAAATGGGGGTCAGTGATGTTAGACAGATCTAAACCAGCTCTAAATAGGCAAATGGAGAAATATGCAAAAGGTAAGCAGGGAGGGTGTACAAAAGCACAAGATTTCTGGCCCCCAGCCCTTAATTGCAATTCTTGGCCAAAGGGTCACAAAGTGGAAATTAGCACTGCCAGTTTAGACCTTGATGTGTCAGTGCTGCCATACTTACTTACTTGCATATTGGTGTTGAGTTTGCCCACATTTTATCTTCATTACTATCTAAAATCATTTAGACATTCAGCAAACTGTCTCAAACCACAATTAGTATTGAATAGTTTTTGGGCCTTACTGACTTTCCCTTTATAGCAAAGGTTTATTGTTGTGTATAATGTAGATATTTTAAAGTAATCAATCATTAAGAAGTCCCGTTTAGTTTTATCAAGTTTTTGAGTAATAAACCTTTTTAATTACCTTAAAATATTTATTCAGGTCCTTTACTATTGGCTGCCCTTTATATTACAATAATGATTGAAAGATATTGTGGCAACTAAAAATTTGGATAATCCAACCTATTTTACCATCTTAAGGTTGTTTACAAAGGTGTATGAAATATTTAAGGACTGACTTAGCTACAGAAAACTTCTAGATATAATAAAATGTAAGCAAGATGGCTCTTACTTTGACCATATCTATGGAAGCACTAATGAGAAAGTGGGTTATTTGATGCATTTGTAGGATTGAGTGAGATGAGAAATGAAGTGTAGAGTGCTTGATGAGAGATGGCTGGTGAATGTGATGAGGGATGAATGTTTTGCAAGATTTTAAAATTTTGGACAATTTCTCATGTTGACAGTAGAGTGCAGAAGCAAAATTTGGTAATTTTTTTTCTTTGTTTCTGTTAGACAATGTTGAATATTCTAAAGTGAAGTTTCTTTTTTGTTTGGAATTGTGATGGCCCTAGGGCTTTAGTGCAATACAAATTACTAATGTTTATTCACTTTCTATAAACAAACACAAGGTCTATGTCTCCTAGCTTTAACAAAGTCAAATGTAATTTTAAGACCAGGGATTTCAAAGTAGGTCAAATGAACTTCTGGTAAGAATGAGCAATTTATGAAACATCTAGATTTAAAAAAAGTCTTTTAGACAACAAAGAAGACAATTGAATAAAGAAAAGTACCTTATATCATAATTGTTGTGCACCCTTAAGATAGAAATGAACAAAGCTTCAATTAAGATTCTGTTTTGTTTAAACAGACAGAAGGGACAAACCTCCAAGCTTTGACAAATACAATCTCACTTTGTGGCTACTATCTTTTCAAAGGGGACTTTCTTTGGATTTTTTCTATCCAACTAAAACTGAAAAGGACAGCATGATATACAAGTGACTTTCCAATTACCCTCAATAGCAAGAGAAAATCATTAAGTTAGGCTATGCTTTATCTCAATCCCCCTCCCAATGTACAGAAATATGGCTCAAATTTCATATTTTCAATGCATTAAACCTCCTGTCACCTGTTTTTCTAGTTATTGTTTGTCACATTTGTTTAATTTACAGCTACATGGGATGAAGTTAGAGAGACAGATTGACAAAACAAATGGAAAATAGGAAATTTCAGCAATACATTTTTATATTGGGAGGATTGAGGGGTAAAGTAGAGCAAAGTTGAATATAAAATGTGTTACCAGCTATTATTCTAAAAATTATGAAGCATGAATTTTTTTTTATTATGTTTCTTTCTCTTCAGGTCTTTCTCTAGGGCTTTACCAAATCAAACATTCTATGCCCCGAAAAATTAGCAACAAGGTATAGTCTATATACAAAGGCTTATGTTATTTAACTATGAATATGGAATTTATATGGCAATCAGGAACTGGATACAGGCTAAAGCAAGTAAAAAAGAAAGAAAAAACTTCCCTAGTTAGCTCAGGAGACTTTTAATAGATTACTCTTCAGATAATTGCCTATGATACATAATTTAAATATTTACCCCTGTACGTAGGGCGTTAAAACAATCTATCACAATGTAAGATACAGTATATTTAGATATGATGCTGATTTACAAATTCCAGGATTCTTTGTTGTAGTTTTCATAATTTTGTTGATAAAGTTTTATATATTCATCATATTTTATTTTATGTCATTAACATTAGTCAAACTAAACTTCTCAATAGAACTTGAATGTGGTGGCTATAATGCACAAGTACTGCAAAAATCTTACAACACATTATGTGTTATGGTAACTGTTCAGTGAGAAAAAAACTATTTTCCTAGTTTAGCTTAATTTGTTATATTTTTGTGCTTATCAGAAATATTTTGTTAATTTTAGGCAGCTGTCCCCCCCAAAAAAATTCTTAAACATTTGCTGGTTTATACTTAACTAGTATTCTACTGAAAACAAAAATTAATATATATTTTGTATTGAAGAAATATAAAGTCCTTTGGATTTTTTTTTATTAAGATTAAGCAGTTTGCTACTTTCTTTTGTTAGGCTAATCCTGTAATAGTGCTTTGTTGTGAAGAGCCAAAATTTGTAGGGATTGCAAAGGCTAGCCTGAACAATATGTTATTACAAATTATTAGGTTAAACTTCTGTTTGGTAAAATTCTATTTTAGATAAATTTGTATTATCTTGAAAAAGGTTTAGGTTAGGAAAATGAAACTTTTAGGGATGGGTCTAGAGACTAAACTATATCATGGGAAAGTATTTTGGAGCATCTAACTCTACTCTTTCTCTCTCTTAAAAACGTTTGCCTTAAATTACCTTAAATCACATTGTCTAATGAAATAAGGATTAAATCCTGTAGAAATGCTGGTTAGTGATGATGACAGTTGGAAATCTCAATATTTGGTCCACACCCTTAAAAATGCTTGTGTTATAAAAGTGAAACCCTTGCAAAATAAATCTTCTACTTAAATGACAAGAAAAAAGCGTTTTTAGTGTCATAACTTTGCTCAATTTCAATTTATGAAGTTTCCAAGATTTGGAAACTTTCAGGATATACATTTCCCTATATTTAAATACGAAACACTGATATGGCTTAAAATTCTACTCAAATAACAAGAATTGCATTTTCAGAGCTAAAAGCAGAGAAACAGAAACTGCTTTCTGAAAATTAAGGTAAGATGTTGTTTTACCAAAATTTTAATAGTTACAGACCAGTCCAGTATGCAAAATTCCAAGATTTAGAAACAGAAGAGGGTTATCACATAAGCTTAGCAATAGCTTCTCAGAGTATGTTTTTAGCTATGGATTAATCACTGAAAGTTTCATTCACCTAACATAACCCCAATCAAAGATAGCAAAAAGTAGCTAAACTGGAATTTGACTGGAAATTTAATCTATAGCCTGGTAGGCTAGTAGAATTCCAAATCAAAACAAAAAGAAGTCAAACTAGAATTTTATCCTCTGTTTAGGGTAGCTCAACAAAGCTAAAGTCTTATCATTTAGGACTTTTTTATAGATAATTTTGCTTTTACATTATGAATACAACATTTTCCAATATATTACCTGAACAATTTAACCCAAGATTCCACTAATTCAGACCCTTCCTATCTCTTCAAATATACCAGAGAGTATGCTAGATCATTTTTCAATTCTCTCTGACCTCAAACTAATGTGAAATATGTCAAATCCGGAGGAAATTAGCCAGTGCTAAATCATTTAATTATAATAGAATGACACTCTTAACACTATACGGATGTTTTATGTTTGAAATTTTTTGCCCAAACCGACAAGTAAAAAGTGTTTTCGCGAACCAGTTTTGTTTGAGCTCAACCATATGTAATTTTTTCCGTTTTTGCGTTAAACATACAAGCTGGTTAAACCAAAGCTGTCATTAGTTAAACCAGCTGGTTGACGCGAAAAAAGGCCTATAGGCTATTTTACATGTGAAAAATGTTGTTATTCTCGTAGTTATTCGTGCCGTTTCAAGTGATACGTGCCCGATATGTATTTGTTGTTATCTTTTAGGGGTTAAACCCAGATAAGTGGAAATCCCATTGGACAAGTAACGGGTTTGATATTAAGCTGAGTTGTCAAAAGAATTAATTCTTGCACTTTTCGGGCGAAATTGACAAGCCGGTATTAAACAAAATGACCTATCAAGTTGCATCTACCAGGGTAGGCTCAAAACTACCTTATTTGGTTGTAGTTTGATTCAAAGATTTAGCTTCATTTCATATAAATACACCAAAAACCCAGCTTCATTTGATAGTAAGTTGAGTTGTCATAAAAAAAAATTACTTCTGACATTTTCCAGGCCAAGTTGACGAGCCATCAAATGACCCATCAAGTTGCATACATTAGAATAGGATCAAACTACCTTATTTGGTTGTAGTTTGACTGGATATATATTTCCCTTGTTCAGCTTCTCCTGAATAGAGCAAGTTAAGACATGTCTAAATTACACCTTCTCTTTATTGGACATTTCTAGCCGAAATAGGGCCCAGCGAAAACATCAAAAAAGTAATATTCAAAGGAATCTTCGAAGATGAAACAAAGAGTATCCCTTGTAGAAAGCACTCATCGATTCTTCTGTGATTATATTTATTTATACATGCTAAAATGAAATCCAATTGTTATTAGATAAATAAAATTAAGAAATAAATGAACCCTACTGTGCAAAAAATTACTACAAGAAAAGCTGAAATCAAGTAAATCAAGGACAGCTTTATGCATTGGTTCGAATTTGAGAATCCCCCTCCTAGAGTAGAACTCACAAATGAACAGGAAACTTTGAGAAATTATAATGCTTTGGTGTGCCTCCATGGAGTGCAAAGCTTAGCTGGTTGTGAAGATAAGAGAATTACATTTCTGAAGATGTTCAGGACAAAAGCGAAGGCAGAGACTCGAAGTGCCTTATGTAGCTTATAAGAGACTACAAGTAACAATCTCGCTCATAATTATGTTTCTACCGAAGATCGTACTTTTCGGCCTGCCGAAAAGTGAAAAATGAAATTTTGATACCAATAGCAACATCAAAAGAATCGGATTTTAATGCTGATTTTAAATATATAAGTTTCATCAAGTTTAGTCTTACCCATCAAAAGTTACGAGCCTGAGAAAATTTGCGCTATTTTAGAAAATAGGGGGAAATACCCCTTAAAAGTCATAGAATCTTTACGAAAATTACACCATCAGATTCAACGTATCAGAGAACCCTACTGTAGAAGTTTCAAGCTCCTATCTACAAAAATGTGGAATTTTGTATTTTTTGCCGGAAGGCAGATCACGGATGCGTGTTTATTTGTTTGTTTTTTGTTTTGTTTTTTTTTCCAGGGGTGATCGTATCGACCCAGTTGTCCCAGAATGTTGCGAGAGGGCTCATTCTAACGGAAATGAAAAGTTCTAGTGCCCTTTTTAAGTGACCAAAAAAATTGGAGGGCACCTAGGCCCCCTCCCGCGCTAATTATTTTCCCAAAGTCAACAGATCTAAATTCTGAGATAGCCATTTTATTCAGCGTAGTCGAAAAACCTTATAACTATGTCTTTGGGGACGACTTACTCCCCCACAGTCCCCGTGGGAGGGGCTATAAGTTACAAACTTTGACCAATGCTTACATATAGTAATGGTTATTGGGAAGTGGAAGTGTACAGGTGTTTTCAGGAGGATTTTTTGGTTGGGTGAGGGGTTGAGAAGAGTGGGATATGCTGGGGGAACTTTCCATCGAGGAATTTGTCATGGGGGAAGAAAATTTCCATGAAGGGAGCGCATGATTTTCTAGCATTATTTAAAAAAAAATGAAAAAATAAATATGAAAAGTTTTTTTCAGCTGGAAGTAAGGAGCAGCATTAAAACTTAAAACGTACAGAAATTATTACCCAAATGAGGGGCTCACCTCCTCCTACTACCTCGCTCTTTACGCTAAAGTATTTTTAGTAATGTCAACTATTTATTCTACGGCTTTTGTGATTCAGGGGTCATTCTTAATGAATTGGGACAAAATTTAAGATTTAGTGTAAAGAGAGAGGTACTGACGAGGGGGTGAACCCTCTCATATATGTAATAAAAACATGGGAATAAAAAGTTATTTACGTAAGTTAATTTATAAGTTACGTATATCTTTTACTAATAAAAAAATTCGTAAAAAATTAAAAGTTCTAGTTGCCTTTTTAATTAACCAAAAAATTGGAGGGCAATTAGGCTTCCTCTCCCGCTCTTTTTTTCTCAAAATCATTCGATCAAAATTATGAGAAAACCATTTAGCCAAAAAAAATAAAAAAAAATATACGAATTTCGTTTTAATTATTCCTCTACGGAGAGCCAAAATCAAAACATGGATTGATTCAAAAACGTTCAGAAATTAAATAAAAAACAAGTTTTTTCAACTGAAAGTAAGAAGCGACATTAAAACTTAAAACGAACAGAAATTACTTTGTATATGAAAGGGGCTGCTTCCTCATCAACGCCCCGCTCTTTACGCTAAAGTTTTTTACTCTTTTAAAACGAAGAGTTGAGAGAAAGAGTCAAACTAAATACGAAGTAATTTCTGTTCGTTTTAAGTTTTAATGTCGCTTCTTACTTTCAGTTGAAAAAATTTGTTTTTTTTATTTAATATTATGATGAAACAACTTTAACTTCGAAAGTCCACGCTAGAAAAAAAAACTATTAAAAGAAATATATATATGAAGAAATTGAGCTCGGGTAAACTGTTTGGGAAACACTCCTATAGCCTGTTCAATGAATGAAGAGCCACATAAAAACAGACAGACAGTCATGAAACCTTGAGAGAAAATATTCGACGTAGCAGATCTGAAAGCTAGAGTCAAAATGGGCTAGCATGTCAGCTACTTGATGTAGAATAAGAAGTGGCTTAAAACCAGTTTTTTTAATTCTTTAATCAGAATGTTAACTTCTTTTTAATAGTACATACCCTCAATCTGAACTCCGGATTGGGTAAAGTAGACCCTCATTTTTGGAATATGAATTTTCTTGAAGAAGTTTAAAGTGCTCCAAATATTATTAACATGAGCTTGAAAAGTCTTTTCTTGCTGAATATAACGATTATTTTCTTGAAGTCAAATTGAACTATAATCGACAAAATGAAATTGCAGTGGTGTGAACGCATGGTTAGTGACAGAAAACCGGCAAGTAGACTGAGGCCAGTTTTTAAACTAAAGGAAACCATAACAAATAAGCTTAAGACTACCAAAGGATGTTTTTTAATAAGCCCTAATGATTGCATTCTAGAATACAGAAGAAAAAAATCTCTAATTTTCAAATAATAAGACAACCGTTTTCATGCTTTGAGCTTTTTTTTAATTAACTTTGAGGCCCAATCAGAAGATATTCATCCTTTTTAAGCCCCTGTACTGTATTAACTCTTTTTGTACTACCTCACCAAGGACAAGTGACTTTCTAAAATACTATAATAGTAAAGACGATGACAAACAATAAAATTTCAAAGCCGGCACTTTCATTGTTTCTATCCCATCCATATTGGGCAGTTTATATCCCAGTCCTTCTGTATTGAGAGTTAAAGTTTTCTGAAGCTTTGAGAAGAGTATATACTTAAGAATTATTAAGAATTTGAAGGAAATCAATGAAGGTCGAGTGAGAGCCAGCTCAGTTAAACATTGCTAGAACAAACAATTGCTTTGCTTCAATTGACAAGTAGGATACATCTTTTAATTCAAGTGCCAAACCAATTTTGAGGCGATTCCCCTTTGGGAAAAGTCCAAGTCTTAACGCAACCAGTAGAAAGTACCAAACACCGAAGAAAAATACCACATATTGGTAAAAATTAGCATAAAAAGGGAAAAGAACGTATAACAGTCTATAAAACTGTATACTTAAACTGTAAACTGTAAATAGTCCGTCGGTATCTTTGAGGGCATCCCTAGCAAAAGTGAGGCTAAAGAGGTAAGGATTGAATGTCCCCCCCTGAGTTGAAAATTTACAAAACACTTTGAAAAAGGAAAAAATCTTGGATTTTTTTTACCCTCCCTCCTGCCACCACCAAAAATTTTTTGATAATACCATAAATGCTTTGAATCCGTGTTGTTTTCAAGTCAAAATCAAGATTTTCAGTAAAAATGCTATATTTATGTGTCTCTCTCAACTGGCCTTGAATCAATTAAAAATTATTTTCATTACTATTTCCTCTTATCTGAATCGTCGCGGATAAAACGACAAGTTCTAGCATAAATAGTAAGTCGGAAAATCCTAAATTCTAATTATAATATCTAAGCAATTCAATAAATTTTAAGACACTCCTATTGGAGGCGATGGGCCTTTGGGGCTAAAGCTTTGACTCAATCTGGTGAATTTGTCCACAACAAGACCTTCCCATTGAAATCTGCCAAATCTGGCAGTGTTGAAAATATTATACTGCCAGGTTGAAGAGGCAGTAAAGATTTGTGACCTCTGTTTGAGAAGAAATAAAGTTATTGCTATTTACCCAACTTGTAGAGAAAATATTTTTCCTAGTCATCCTTTTTATATTTGGTTATTGGCGGTTAAACATTTCAGTAAATATATAGTAGTGGCACCATCTAAAGACCATTTATTTACTTATTGTAATGATTAGCAGCAAGGCAAGAAAGTTTTTTCAAGTACTTCTTGTTGTCAAATCTTTAGAAGGTTATCAAAACATGTTTCTTAGAGCTTTGGTTACTTTGAGAATTGGCCGCTACTTACTTTCAGTTCGTCAGTTGATGCAGAGTAATACTATCAAACTTGGTTGTCAGTATGCACAGAGAAATCCTACCTTTTTTTAAACGGTAAATTGGCAGATTCTAAGAAACAGATTCTTTTGAAATAAGTCTTGTTGTCAAAACTTTAGTAGGTTTTTACAAATCGATTCTCAGAGCTTTGGTCACTGTAAGATTTGGCCAATATTTACGTACAACAGTTACATCATCACGAGCTGTTCAACTATTATTTCGTTTCACAGATCAAAATTCTTGACACAGAGTAAGATTTTAAAACTTGGTGGTCAGTATACGCAGAGAAATTCTTTTTTTAAACGCTAAAGTAGGTTATGAAATTTTTGATCATAAACCTTGGATGTTACTTCCTCAAGTGCCTTCGGAGGCAAACAAGGTGTCGGTGAGAAACCTCCAATCTTCCCTCATGTGAGCAACTTTGTATATGTCTTCCCACTCTGGAAGGAGACTCGTCCGAAGGGCTCTTCCGTCACGTTCATACGTCCTACGGAGCGTGTTCTTTGGTCTTCCTCAGCGACGGGTGCCTTCCTTTTGCCGGTAGGGGAGAATTTTTGGAAGTCTATGATCTGGCATTCAGAGGATGTGTCCAAGGTATCACCATCTACGTTGTCGTACAACGGTAGCGATATTTGGCTGGCCTGTGCGGGTACGGATCTCGTCGTTACTGACACTGTCTCTCCAACTGATTCAAAGGATTTAGCGAAGAAAGTTATTCTCGATGGCAGGAAGGTGTTTCTCCTGTTCCGCAGTTAGCTTAAGGCATTCCATAGCTTGACTCAGGATAGACAGTACCTTGCTCTGGAACTATTTGAGTTTCAACTTCAGCGAGTATACGGTGGATTTCCAAACTGGTAGAAGTCTGTGAAATGCTGAGTTCGCCTAGGCAATCTTGGTGCGCAATTCTTTTTCAGAGTCGCCACTGGAAGTGAATGTACTTCCTAATTACTTGAAGTCTGTCACCTGTTCAATATCCTCTCCTCCTAGTTGGATTTTCATGGGTGAACTACTGATTGATATAGCTTTTGTCTTTGGAATGTTGATGTGTAGTCCGAATTGCTTAGCTTTCTCTGCGAGTTTGTTCAGGAATTCCTGAAGCTTCTGCTTTGTGGCTTCTATAAGCCCAACATCGTTGGCCAAGTTGATGTCCTGAAGAAGTTTTCCTGTAGTCCGGATTCCAAAGATGTCTAAAGATGTAGTCTACAACTAGGACGAAGAGAAGAGGTGACAGGACACAGCCTTGCCTGACGCCAGACATCACCTTGAAGCCGCGTGCGTTGCCGTCCGATGTTTTAACACAGCATTCCGTCTCTTCGTACCTGGCAACTATTAGACCGATTAGCTTCTCGAGAATGCCGTAAAACCGCAAAACTCTCGACAGGGTTTGACGATGTACTGAATCAAATGCCTTTTCCAAGTCCTTTAAGAGTACATACCAGCGCTGTCTCCATTCGTTAGATTCCTCCAGCATGGTACGTATACAAAAAAGTAAGGTCAGCCCAAGACCGTTTTGGCCAAAATCTGTGCGGTTCTTCACGTAAGTGAAGATCAAGGACAGCTTGGAGTCTTCCTAATATTACCATGCTGAAGATTTTCGCAGGGATCGAGAGAAGATTGATTCCTCTATAGTTGCCACATTCTTTTGCGTCTCCTTTCTTGAAGAGCTTGACTAAGTTCCTGTTCTCCAGTCTTTGTGGAACTTTTTGGTCTGACAGAGGAGCGAGAAGAAGGATAGCTAGATGGCCAGGGTTCAACGCAGGCTGAACTTGATCATTCCAGCTGAAATGCGCCCTCTACCAGGGACCTTCCCATTCTTAAGTTTTTCGGCTGCTGAGAGTAACTCGTCGGCTGTCGGCTTTTCATCACTGATGTGAAGACTGAAGAGAGGTTAATCTGTTTTATCCGGCAGGACTGCTGGTGCTGGGCGATTAAGTAGGGCTTTAAAATAACTCACCCGCCGTTCCTTTTGTTCTTCCGCATCTGTCAGGAACCTTCCTTTTTCATCTTTCACCGGACATTCTTGGATACTTGGCTTGCCTAATATTTCTTTGGTAAGGCGATATATGGTTCTTGTGTCTCCACAGCTCGCTGCTTCTTCGGCTTGTCGGACCTTTTCGTTCATGTATTGCCGTCTGTCGGATATGGCATTTTTCTTTACGCTTCTATTATAGGCCAAGCTCTTGGTTACCTCTGAGTAACCATTTTCCCCAAGGAAGCTTGAGTTCAGGTTCTTGCGATTTTTTATGAGATCTCAATTCTTCATAGATATCGAATTTTGCTTAGCCAGCTTTCTAAGCCTGAGGGTCTCTTCGACCATATCCGTATAGCTTTTGCAGATCGTCGCCCAAGCTTCTTCGACAGCTTTTGGTATGTTATATAGGGCTTCAAATGTATTGGAGAGGTTAAAGCCGGACGAATATCGGACGCCCTTGTCACTTAGCTTGTCCACGTCAAAGCTTCTGAGTATGTCCGTCTTCACCTTCCGATTATTAGACTTCAGTTTCGACTACAGTGTGATGATTACTAGTTCGTGGTCTGAACCAAAGTCGGCACTACGGAAACTTCGAACGTCTTTTAGGCTTGTTCACCATCTCTAGCGCATCCGGAAATGGTCGATTTGATTTTTGACGGTGCTATCCGGGGATATCCAAGTGTATTTGTGGATGCCTCTATGCTGATTGAGCGTACCGCCGATCAGCAAATCATTCCCCATTGCGAAGCTGACAAATCGAGTTCCATTTTCATGTATGGTGCCAAGTCTGTGGTCAACCTTTGCGTTGAGGTCAGCTGCGATACAGGTGACATCGTGGAGTGGGATTGAATCAATCAGAAACTGGAGGTTTTCGTAGAACTCATCTTTAAGGGTGTTATCAGCATCATTTGCGGGTGCGTGGGTCTCAAATATCTTGAGAACAATTAGGAGGATTATTCTTTTTGACCACAAAACTTATTAATTTTTTTCTCGTTTCTCATTTGTTCTTTATTTCTCAGCGCAGCACAAGGCCACCTGAGGCAAACACAGCTGCTATCCTTCGTCCTCCATCCTATTTTTTAACTTTACCATTTACTCTTTTTCATGAAGTTCTGAGTTAATTTAAATAGTTTGTTATGACTTCTTTACCATTCGAGGTTGAAGTCATAAGACCTTCAACCCCACCCCATTCCAACTTTTTGTCCCAGCTGGATGGCCAAAAGTACTACCTCGGGCTATATATTTAATCATTCATCTGCAAATGTGCCCAAACCATCTTATTCTGTCAATAAGGCCCTAGAAAGTTGTATTGAACCAAATTTCTAATGCTGTTTACGGTTCAACATAAAATGATTCAACTGATTAATTCAAACTACCATTAGGCAACTCCTCATGGGAAAGATCAAGCATATATTCTTTAACCATTTATTCTTGGCTGTCAGGCTTATCTGCCTATTCTTTTAAATTATATTTTACTGCTAATAATCATATATGAAGGATTCATTTGTTAGAAAACAATTTTTTTAACCTTTAACAACACCTGACAACAATATTATAACAAAAAAGCATATAAATTAACTGAAACATCGGCAGAAGACGAAGTAAGAGTCGCACTTCTTTCTCAAATTTTTAAGTTAACTTTATTGTTAAGAACCACTGGTCCAACCTGCTATCCAAGAGAAAATGAGAGAAAAATTGAAAAAAAAAACAGAAAAAAACTAGCTATCCCTGCTACATCGTATTATTCACAGGCTGAAACCAGGTTAGTCTTTCCGAGTAATCCCTTCTTAGCAACAATGAGTCATGATGTCGGTCATCTTTGGCGTGGGTTAATTTATTGCTTCCAAAGTCTATATCCTTGGAATACCCCAGAGAAGTAGTGAATCCTTCCATCTCCCAATAGTACATCGTTTGAGTCACTAATATATGAGTAATACCATCCGAATCTAATCCAACATTCATTATTAAGTTGTATAGAAAGGCTTCTGGTGCTGACATGAAACTAAGCTGATCTGCACAGTTGACGAATCGACTTGCCACTTTACGATGAAGTACGCTATAACATTAAAATAGCTATAAAGCAAAGCTTAAAAATAGAGCATATTTAATTTTCTTAATAGGCGAATTTGAAGTTAGCCCTAGGCTGCTCCCTTTAAATGGCTTGGGTTTCATTTCTGTTTTGCTGAAAACGAGGTGTATTTTGATTTGTCAAAAACGTCAAAAAAATATATATATAACAATCAAGATGACTGGAAAAGACTAATGAAGGCCATGCTTATTGTGTAAATAATGACATTAAATTCTGAACTCTATGCAATTTTTCATTTTTTCATTGTTAGAAGAACGAAGGAAAAATGTTTACAATATATTTGGTTTTCAGAGAAGTGCAAATGACACCTTAGCCTTTAAAACTTTAGGTTACACTAGCAATACTCCTTTCTGTGGTAATTTCGGTTCGTTTTAAGTTTGACTTTGTTATTTGTTTCAATTTATATTAGTTTTAGTATTTATTTATTCATCTATAGCAGTATGTGTTACCTTTAAGTTTGATGTGATTATCTATTTTGATTTCTGCTCGTTTTGTGATCCGTTCATTCATTTATAGTAATTTATGCCCGATTTTTAATGCTATTTTGGGTCTTTTACAGGGCTGATATCATCATAACCAACCATCCCGTAGACATGCGTTAAAAAAACGTATTTTAATCACCCTTGTTATTAAAAGAATATTTTTTAGTTTCTTTCTTTATTTAAGTAAATACATATCAACTTAATTTATTAAATGAACCTTGTTCACTTAAAAAGGAAGAAATAATATTCATGAAAATGCAGGGAGAGACGACGTGTTTTCAAAATCTAGGGTGGGGATATTTTTTTTCGACTGTATTCCCAAAACAGACATTTTTTCAATGAAAATACAACAAACATGGGAAGGGGCATAAACCCCTGGGGCATTAACTGTCCCCCATTGGTGCCTCCCGATTCCACTGTCACTGATACAGGAGATTACTTAGTGCGCATGATTCAGTGTTTCAAATGACATTTAAAAAAAATCATTTTCATTTTGTTCGATTTGTGTTTCTAACGGCGATTATCTCAATTTTAAATTTCTATCTTCAAAATGAAAAAAAATTCTAATAGTTCTGAAAGTAAAAAACCAAAAATTTCCAATACCAAGCAAGGACAGAGGAAAGGAAATTGGACTGTTGGAATTTTTTAAATGAAAAGTTTAAAAACCATATATCTCTCAATAAATTAGGAAGTAGTCGGGTAAGTGATTTGTAATTAAATTGTATTTTAATTAAAACTTGAATTTAGTTTAAAATATAATGGAGATCTTCTTAGTTCGAAATCTAAGGCTGATTGTTTCCCAATTTATTAGATTTAAGATTAAATTTAACTAAGAACTAATTAAAACCTAATCAAAGACCTAAACATCCATTTCTAGACAGAAGTGGACACAAAATTAAAAAGATATAAAGAGAAACGCAGATGAAGAATAAACAAAAATAACCAAAAACCACAATGGCACTTCAGTTATCACTGAGACTGAGCATCAGGGCTTCCACTCTCGAATCTCAAAATTCGGGGACAAGTCTTCAAGATTCGGGGAATTTTCGGGGGCAAGTTCAAAATGGAATTTTGTTACAAAATTTGGGAGCCAAAATTGGTTATAGCTTCGTTTTCAGGCTCAAGTAGGGCTTGGATCCGCGTACTAAATCAAGTTTTTAACAAAATAGGTTCTAGAGCTAGGGTACAGGATTGGAAGCCATAGCCAAAAACGATTTTTGCTGGTAGTGCAGACAAAACCTCAGTACTATTTTTAAATAAATTAAAAAAAATAGGCTGAATGACACTGCAATTTTGCTGCTTTAGGTTCTATATTATCTTTGCTGCTTTATTCCCATAGCCCGAAAACGAGATTTTTATGTCATTTATTTTCAGAAAGACGACGAAAATAAAGTAGCTTATAAAAAGGCAACAGTCTCATACAAAGCAATAACGTGTGCAATGATTTCTCGAAATTAATGAATATTCTTCGGCAAGCAAACATGAACTTACACCAGAAATTTAATTTTAAAAAATCACCTGAAAGCCAGGAACAGAATTAAAAATTAAAACGAATAGAAACGATAACATAGTGAGAGGACTGTCCCTTTTCTAAACGCCCAACTATTCATGCTGAAGCTTTTTAGTACTTAAGCTTCTCATTTTTCAATTGTTTTGGAAGTTGTTCTTACAGAATCGGGACTAAATCTGAACTTAAGCGTAAAGAAAAAGGGGGCTATCCCCTTCATATATATAATATTTTTTTGTTCAGTTTAATGTTGCTCCTTAGGCATACTTTCAGACGGAAAAAACCACGTCAAACCGCAAGCAAAGTTCAGACAGTATGTGATGTCTCGGTAGAACTTTCCCATTGATGTTCCACGATACAATTTTTAAGGTTTCTTCAGGCATTGGAATTCTTTAGAAGAGACTGAGCGACAGGACATTTAAAAGCGTAACATGGGTGGTCGGAGAAATTGCAAAGAGCACACTTAAGTGCCTTGGTACAAGGATTATCTTTGGTTGTGGAGTAGCCAGCCTCATCACGCTTGGAACATTTACGGGTACCTGAGCACGCAGACGCAAAATGACCATATGACTGGCAAGAAAAGCATTGGGGTGGCAAGCGTTGAAATATACTAATGGGGAGTCTTTCGTACTCTATGATGGGTGGAAAGCGAATAGAAGACTCGAGGTCCTCTTTAGACTCAAATAGAAGCTTAAACGAACGGGTGTTTCGGATTTGAGTTGCTCTCAAACAGTTGGCAATCAGATCATATAGGCTATTTTCATCCAGATCTTCAGGAACATAACGGAGTTTAGGCTCGACTTCAGGGTTATTCCCGGTTATGCGTGATATATTAGATTCGGCACCACTTATCATTTGTGACTACTTTCCAGGCGTCTCTACTGAGACAAAGCTCGATTATATTCCCACTAGCTTCTCCACAAACATGCTCCAGAGAAGCTTTACGGGAGTCAGGCTTTTTAAGGTATAAGGGGGGCTTCTTGAGAATAACTGCATAGGAAGGCTTGGCCGGTGGAGTGACTAATTGATTCATGGATGTAGCAAGTTTCTCAGCTGCGAGGGCTTTTTTCTCACTTTCAATAAAGTCCTTCAAATTATTGGAGATTTTTTTCACTTTTTGAGTAACAATAGCACTCAATTCATCTGGCGTAGTTGGGACCTCCGTAGGATCAAAGATTACGATTTTCGGCAATTTGATCCGGTTAGTCTCACATAACTGGATCAGTTTCAGCATATCTAACACATTATCGGCAATCTTTTGGCGAGCAGCGTTGCGACTCGAAGTATTCGAATAGTGCCAAAGTGTATCCTTAGCTTTTATAATCGTATCCTTGTCATAAAATCCCACTGCCTTTTCGCATATTTCATCAGTCTTATTTGCTTGGAGCGCTCGCGATAAATAATTTAGCAAAGCATTATGCACAAGTCTTTCTTTCTCATTAGACATTATGCTAATTTAGAAGTCCAGACACATTCAATAGGAAAAAAAACTGGTTACTTTTTGCACGCGACAAGAGCTCATTAGTAATCTAGTACTAGAGTCAGTAATCTAGTAATCAGTACAAAAATCAGTAATCTAAAACCTTTCTTAGGTTTTCAAACCTCGGCTTTCCACATGGGCATGTCTGCTTACAGATAAACTTCCAATACTCCTCCACGGACATCGTACATATGTCTAAACTCGTCAAAGAAACAGTGCTCTTTTCACGCCATTCCCTGTCAATTAGAGCCTTGTTCCACGAAGGCAACCCACGACTTCTTAGAAAATTTGCTAAGCTAGGTGGGTTCAAATTTCGAGAATTGACAGGATCAAGTAGACTTGTGAACTCATAAACGTCACATTCAAACGTAAAGCGTCTCTGTATCTGGATAATGGCCTCCTTGTAAAAGTCTCTTGCTGTTATGTAGACCTTCCTCACCTCCAACTGTGAGATATCTGGACTGAACGAGACCAAAGATGCCAACTCCTCTACCGCAATATACCCGAGATAGACCTTCTGAACGTCAACATAATGACTCTCGTCTGTACGTCAAAAGCCAAAAGATCAGTACAGTTTCTGACGTAGGTTCCATCCATATAGTTTATAGCCAAGGTTGCAATAAGCTTAAGTATTTCTGTCTTCAGCTTATAGAAAATTGGTGACTTCGATTGAAACAATACATTAAATTCGCTCAAAAGGCCTAGAGCGTAGTCAACTAACATCATTAGAACCTTCATAAAAGGATTTTTCAGAGTACTAAGGGCAAGTTTGTTGCAATGAGTGGGGTCATAAAAATTGTCACTAGTGAAATAGAGGGACAATGCGCTCCACTGTTCAAGGATTCTTCGCACACATGCATGGAGGGACAGCCACCGGGTTTGTCCAAGGGCTAGAATTTTGTGATCTGGTGTAGCCGAAAAATCTTGAAATTCTTTAAGTACTGCAACTCGCTTAGCGCTCATAGAGAAATGACTATATACGTGGCTACAAAAGTCTTCCAGAGTTTTGGTAAGCTTCTTGCAGGCATACAAAGCACACTGATGAATGGAGTGGCAACCACACTTGACAACTACCACCCACAGATAATTGTCACTGATCAGCTTTGCTACCGAATTATGACATCCTATCATTAAGCTTGTTGTGTCGGCACAGAAACCAGTCCAATTTCGCAGAGGCACTTGGTTTTCTATTGTTTTCAATGGGCACTGGTCTGATTGGTGTTTCTCTGAGCACCTCAAACAGACTGACTGACTCTTTAGCTCTACATTCTTTTTGAGTGTGTTCATATTCCTGGGACTTATAACAATGAAGGACTCTGCAATAGTACTGATATACAATATACCTCCCTTTTTCTTCCAAAGCACCAAACATTTGGTGCTTGCGTATATATTGTTGCACTTTGTCCTTTAGGGAGGATTCCAAATAGAGGTTGAGAGTAGGGGGAATGGAAATTTTGGGTGGGACCAGGTAGACCCTGGTTAGGTAACTGAAGCATTCAGCTGCAATCACAATTGTCTAAAGTGTAAGTATGGTAAAATAATCAAGGAAATACGAAGAATCACCAATACTCACGAGATAATTATAACTTGAAGCAGAAGATATTATATCCAACCAGTTAATTTTGAACTTTCCAATGCTTAGAAGATTTGAATTTCCCAACTATAAGCTCAATTCCGTTCTATATTTTTCATTATCATACGTTCGCCAGCGTACCATTGTATAAAGTTGCAAAACAATATTAAATTTGTGGAACGAACAGTGAGCCTTCCACTAACTCTATTTCGGGTAGATCATGGGAAAAGAAAGATTTTCGGGGATTCGGGGAACGAATTTTTTTTTCGGGGATTTTTCTCAATTTTCGGGGAAATACCCGAAAATTTGGGGACAATGGAAGCACTGCTGAGCATTCATGCAGTGTGGTTCTCGGCTGTGCAAAGTTGATTTGCTATAGCCACGCCCCTAGGATACATTTTTTTTTCACTGAGAACAAGCTCGATTGAATAGGATTTCAGATTTGCTTTTAATGAAAGCGGGCCCTAGTAATAACTGGTTTCATTACAAAACAGGGCCTTGCGAGTAAGTTTTACTCGATGATGTTTTAGTATATTAAATAGGCAAAGCGGCGTTATCGTCAGAAATTAATAATGGCAGTGACAAAAGAGCATTTTGACCGGAGGATGGACGAAATGCTACATTTAATTTCGCAGTTACAGACTGAAAATAAACTATTCAGAGCAGAAAATAAATTGCTCAAGACTGAGCTCGTCCAAGTGAAGACTTCTACTTTGCGAACAGAACTATATACAAGAAAAAATAACATCATTATACACGGAATTGAAGCGTCGCAAGGCTCAGAAAATCTTCGGCAGACTGTAGCCTCATTTTTTGAGGCTAAGCTTGGAATATCAAAAGCTAACCAAATACGTATGAGTGCCATTTATCGTATTTAAAAGAAGTCTAGTCGACCCGAACCAGAGAGTGTTCTGACCCTCCGAAGTGGGACACAGCGAAAAAAAGGTGTAGAGCCTATTTTTGTAAGCCTAGATGGCTTTGACCGGTCGATGATCATGAAGGAGTGTGGAAAACTTAAGAAGACGGGGTTCAGTATATCGACGGACCTACCGGCGGAGCTTGGTAAAAGAAGAAAGGAACTTTTGTCATTAGGGTATAAGCTAAAAACATCTAAAATGACAGCTAAGAAAGTTGCAGAAACTCGTCTTGTCCAACGAGGTGTCAGAATGTGGTTGGATTCTAAAAATTCACAATGGGCGAAATATCCAGATGAATACTTTGACTCAGTTCAACTGCCAATTATACAACCTGAGGAATTAGACCCAGAGTCATAATTGTGTGTGTCCCTTTCATTCATAAATTTCGTCAGTATAAGTTGATTGCTGATTGATTAGATTTCTATGTTGATTTTTCCCCATCCTTGCCAGCGGTCGGATGTTGATTAAGTTGAGATATCTTAAAATTTTTCTCCTTCATAAGTAGTTGTCAGTACAAGTTGATTGCCGCTTTCATACATTATTCTGTCTAAAATGTGTATTTCAGTACGTTATTTTTATTTTTTTATCCATGTTATTCCGTTTTCTTTGTTTTTTTTCTCTTTCAGAGTTCAAAAAAGTTCCTACGGGTGTGTATTTCTCATGGCTTTTGCTTCATTCCAAGATATGGCCTTGTCCCCTGAAAATTATTAGGTAAGTAATGAGTTCCTATTCTTCATCCCGGGGGCTAATCACTTCTTCACTACCAAAAAATCATAGCCGGTTTAAACAATTAGAGAATTCTTTTTTGGATTTAGAGAAAATTTTTGATGAAAAAATAAGAAATGAAGATAATTTGCCGTTATTTGGTGAAAGTAATTTTCCTAGAAGTAAATATGTTAATTCAATGGATTTGACGAAGGGATGCTCTGAATCTCAGTTCTCTGTGCTTCAACTTAACTGTCAAGGATTATATTCGTCGCTTATAGAACTAACTTCAATGTGCCACCAACTGCTACCCAACATAATTGGATTATGTGAGACATTCCTTACGGGACAAACGGATAGCCTCTTAGATATCCCAGGCTATACATCAAAGTTTCTACATAGAAAAGAAGCTCGCAGAGGAGGATTGGCTATTTATGCGAGGAATGAATATGCTGTGCATGTTAACAACGAACTGAGCCGGAATGTTGAAGGCATTTTTGAATCACTTTTCCTTGAGCTATATGGACCTTCTAAGAAAAAGATATTGATTGGAGAAATATATCGCTCACCCTCTGGTTCTTTTTCTGCTTTTCTGGATATATTAACTCAGATTTTACAGCTGATAGGAAACCAGAACCAAGATGTGATCATCATGGGTGATTTTAACATTAATCTAGCCTTTCCTCTAACAAACAGCTCTGTGGATCTTCTCACTATTATGTCAGGGTCTAATCTTTACCCCTCAATTACGATTCCGACTAGAATAACAGAAAATACACACTCACTGATCGACAACATTTTTTCTAAATTATGTCCGGCGAAGGTATCAGTCATCACCAGCGACACATCTGATCATTTCCCTATACACACTATCTTCAACACAGCGAGGCTGCCAACTAGGCTTGTAAGAACTAACCAGGATCTGCAAGTAATTAATCTTAAAGAGGATAATCTTAAACTGTTAAATGATGAGTTAAAAAAAAGTTTCTTGGGATAGTGTCCTAGCAAATGAAGATGTGAACGAAGGTTTTGAAATTTCCCACAATGCTTTTGTAGCTGCATATAAAACATGCTGTTTTAAAGAGAACCCAAGAAACCATAGTAGGAAAAATACACCAATGTGTCCATGGGTTACCGAAATCTTACTCAAGTGCATAAATAAAAAAACAAGTTATGGGCAAATTACAAAAACCACCCAAACCGAGAAAACCTAGAGAGATATGAGATGTATAAGAAATGCTATCATTCAGTTATGAGGAAAGCAAAAAGAGATTATGTGAACAACAAAATATCGGAAAGTGGGAAAGATGGACGAAAAGTCTGGAAGGTCATTAATTCGGTTTTGCGACCAAATGATAAGAGAGCAGAATTGCCTTCCAGACTTTTTGTCAACGGGGAGACTGTTACGGAACCCACTCAGGTTGCAAAAGAACTCAGCACATTTTTCTCAGTGCATCCTATTATTTTCTAGGGTAGGAACCCTTCACCCAGAAATAACAGGAATTGTGACGTCTCGTGGAAAGGTTCAACGACCAGCAAATGGATGTGCAAAATATTTAGGAAAAATAGTAGATGAAAACCTTTCTTTCCTTCCTCACATTCATGCTATAGAATTAAAGCGTTCAAGAAATCTGGGTATCATGAAGAAACAGAAGCACACATTCCCACGTAAAACCCTTACCCTTCTCTACAATGCACTCATTAAACCCCACTTACAGTATTGTGCAATGGTATGGCAGTCGACGTTCAAATCCCATCTGAAAAAACTGGATTCCATCCACAAGAATGCCTTGAAGATCATTAAACACACAGAAGATTATCTCTCGCTGAAATCGATGTTTAAGCTTTCCTGCTTAGTTTTTGCTTTCAGAATCCTCTCCGGCTTTCTTCCACCGCCTTTTAGGAATCTATTCCGTTTGGTATCTGAACAGCATCTTTTAATTACAAGACTATCTGCACAGATCCATATTCGACATACGCCAACAGTGAGGTCGGATTTTTCGCCTGACATCGTCTGTTCTAAGGCTTATAATACCCTACCGCTTAAATTGAGAGGTAGGAGCTCCCTTGCTTCTTTCAAAAAGAGAATAAAAAATTATTTTGTTTTGAATTAGTTTAATTTGAATAAAGATTCTAAATAGAAAAGTGATTTTAACCTTTATTGAGGTTTTTTGTGTGGGGATTGGAGTGGTTTCCTCCTGGATGGGGAGGTGGGGCCTTGTAAGGATGGTTTTGTTGGTAGGGGCCCTGGTTGTATCGAGGAGTGGAGGGGGAGCCATAGTGTGTAATTATTTTTGAGGTAATAAGGGACTCACCATGCATTTTTTGTATAGAGATGAGAGATTATATATGTTATGACTGTTATTACTTTTTTTTTTAATAAAACCGAATGAACTGAACTGAACTGACTAAGGCACCGCAATGACACCGCAATAACGAAAATGGTACTAAGTATCCATTAAATGGTACTAAGTATCCATTGATTTTCGTTGAAAGTGTAGTTGTCTTTGGAGAATTGACAGATTTTTAATGTTTGAATTTTTGTGCCAAAAAGGATAATCAATTTAACCAATTAGTTTTGTTTATTTATTATTATTGTTTACCAGATCAACGCTAAGGAAATATGATTATACGCTAGAACGCCATAGTTTTGAAAGAACCAGAAGAAAAATCTTCGAAAATTATGGTTGTCAGGTATGAATAAGCCTTAGATGGGTCGAGAGGGTATTTTATTTTTATCCATTTTATTTTAAAGTAGGTAAATACTTACTTAAGCACTTTGGGTTTCAAACTATTTTCTCTTGGTTTAAATTAAAGTGCATTTTGAAAGTTTTATAGTTTAATATGGTAAACACTTACTTTCTTTATAAATTTTAAATAATCGTTAAGGAATTCTGGATTTCTTTAAAAGAAAAACAACAACAACAAAAAAACAAAAAAACGGTAGCTTACAAATAGTCGAAACTGTAACCTATGTTTTGAAACAATAATTATTCTAATAACACATACAGCTTAACGTACAGCCAAAATTATGCAAAACTTTTCAATGAGGGGTAGAAATATATAAATAAGTATAGGAGATTAATCGTCCTTATAATTTTTTTAAACATTTATAATTATTAAGATAAAGAGGTGGAATAGTCTGGGCAGCTAAAGGGGGTGAGGCTACCTTATTTGTCTCCCCTCCCGTACCAGTAGCCTGCTACCCCCTTGCTACCAGTAGCTTGATTGAAGCTTACATGCGTCTTATTATCGCGCGTTACAGCCATTATTTGGGCGTTGCAACGTTTAACTATTATATTATATATAATTTTATTTATATTATTATATATATATATATATATATATATATATATATATATATATATATATATATATATATATATATATATATATATATATATATATATATACATATATATATATATACATTATATAATATATTATTATATATTATATTATATTATTTCACTTTTCACTATTATAGAACACAGTGGGAATGCGTATTTAGTGCTATGTTTATCTATCAGACGGGGATATACAGTAATGCAATGGGCCTTAGGAATACATTCATAGATTTATAAGTGCTATCCATAGTTTATAACTGTATTTAGAATTTTCTTAGATTAGTCTTCAGAATCCTGTAGGGTTTCTTCAAATGTGCCCCTGCTCTTAACCTATACTCCCAATGGATACAAAATGAAACTAATCCATTAGTTCAATAAAAGAATGATGAAAATTCAAAAGAGTTTTTGTTCAATACTTAATATGCTGTTGTGGCCAATCTGAGATCGAGGGGGATAAAAGGTAGCAGCTGTGAACTTTCAACAAACACGAAAACGTAAAATAATTTTTTACTTCTATATTTTCTAAACACACACCACAGCATCATGAAGTAAAGTTTGACAAAAATCAATGGATTCAATAAATATACTGCAAATGCTTTTTCTAAAAATTAATAGCACGAACAATTAAGAATTTCAAGGATACAAGCCTCCAAGTGCACAGTATTACTCTATCTTACTTTGATAATTATGCACATAAAGACTCAACAGTCAGAGAACCTTATCTGGTGTAGGAACAAACAAATGTAGCAGTGGCACCTAAACGCAACAGTGGCGCGAATTCACAAAAATGTTGGGAATGCAAAATTCACTTTTTTTTAATCTGACTGGGAGGGGGTAGTTTTATTTACTTTCGATGGTGTTTTCAATGAAAATAGCAAAAGAGAAATTTTTCAATGAAATTACCCAAAAAGGTGTTTTCGAAATCTAGAGGTGGCAGATGAATCCAGAGAGGAAGGCAAATGCACCCCTTCTCCATTGGAACCACTAAAAGGTTTTCTCAAGCACCTTTATTACTTTAAATTAAAGCTAAAAAACACCCTTTAAACTCAGTCAACTTGAAGGATAACAGAGATACTAGTTTAAACAGGGAATACAATCATACTTCGACACATATCCCTATCCTCACCGTTTTACCATATACTATGGATACTATGTAAGGATTAACCGGAAGAGGGATATGGTAAATAATTGGGTACTTCCTTATTACCTAGCACACACTCAAGAATTAAAGTTACGTTAATCATAATGAAATATACCAAAATATGATGAAAACATAATAATCTAGTAACAAAATTATGGAAACTAGAAACAATAATTATGGAATTATGTTCACGATACTAATTCTCGAGTGTGTGCTAGCTAACAAGGAAATACTAATATTTGTACGAATTCGACTGGCCCAATGAGCTTCAGCGATCGATAATGTTTAGCTTTATAATTATTAGCTTGACAACCACCAAAGCAGTGTTATAGACAAACCCCATCCTCATTTTTGCAAAAATTGAAACACAAACTTTTCGCGGTTTCTATTGTTGCCACTCCGAACAACAATAGAAACCCCGACCCCACACTCATTTTTGATAATTCTGTTGTACAACAAAAGAAACTTCTTGAGTTTCTCAGGTAAGTAATCCCTAAAGCAAGCAGAAATTCCACCAAGTGATCTAGCCAAACTTAAACTAAATAGAAACTATATTAAACACGCACGGTGATGCCGGGCCCTTAAAGTCTAAGGACTGGTGTCGTTGGCGCTTTGCTGAAGATGAACTGTATTTCAAGCACACTTTTAATATGGCACATTGCGAAAATCGTCCATGTATATACCTCCTTTAATTTCTTTGGTAAACTGGATATTTCGTATCCTCTTGAGTGAAAGAAGGATGACAAAATTGCACCCCAAAGTTTACAAATGCAAAATGGAACAGACATTTTCACCCTGTCCATATTTAGCATTCTTAATTCAGTTACGATGCACATTAAACAGGTCGTGGTAACGAACTGTAATACTGTAATAACTGTAATGGAAACACCCCCTAAAATTGATAGAATATTAACGAAAACCACACCATTGCATTCAGCGTATCAGAGAACCCTACTGTAGAAGTTTCAAGTCCCTATTCTTTTATTTTTTTTTCAGGGGTGATCGTATCGACCCGGTAGTCCTAGAATGTCGCAAGAGGGCTCATTCTGACGAAATTTAAAAGTTCTAGCGCCCTTTTTAAGTGACAAAAAAAAAACTGAAGGGCACCAGGGCCCCCTCCCACACTCATTTTCCCCAAAAATCAACAGATCAAAATTTTGAGATAGCCATTTTGTTCAGCATAGTCGAAAAACCTAATAAATACGTCTTTGGGGACGACTTACTCCCTCACAGTCCTGGGAAGAGGGGCCGCAAGTTACGAACTTTGACCATTGTTTATATATAGCAATGGTTATTTAAAAGTGTATAAATTTCCAGGGGGATTTTTTTTGGGTTGAGGGGAGGTATTTACGCGGGAGGATGTTTCCATGGAGGAATTTCTCATGAGGGAAGAGAATTTCCATGAAGGGGGGACAGGATTTTCTAGTATTATTTAAAAAAAAAACAATGAAAATATAATTATAGAAAAGTTTTTTCAACTGAAAGTAAGCAGCGAAACTAAAACTTAAAAGGAAAAGAAATTATTAAGCATATGAGGGGTTCATCTCCTCCTAAATGCCTCGCTCTTTACGCTAAAGTAGTTTTGGGAATTTCAACTATTTATTCTACGGCCTTTGTGATTCAGGGGTCATACTTAAGGAATTGGGACAAAATTTAAGTTTTAATGTAAAGAGCGAGGCATTAACAAGGGGGAACCCCCCCCCCCCCATATACGTAATAAAAGCATAGGAATATAGAAGTTCGTTACGTAAGTTATTTCGTAAGTTACGTGTATTTTTTACTAATAAAAATGTTCGTAAAAATTAAAAGCTATTTGCATATTTAAGTAATCAAAAGATTGGAGGGCAACTAGGCCTCCTCTCCCACCTCTTTTCTTTTCTCAAAATCGTTCGGTCAAAATCAAAAGAAAGCCATTTAGAAAGGAAAATTTGCAAATTTCATTTTGATTATTCATGTGCGGAGAGCCAAAATATGCATAATTCAAAAACGTTTAGAAACTAAGTAAAAAACAAGTTTTTTTAAACTGAAAGTAAGGACGGACATTGAAACTTAAAATACAGAAATTACTCCGTATATGAAAGGGCCTGTTCCCTCCTAAACGTCCCGCTCTAGTTTTTACTGTTTTAAAAAGTAGAATTGAGAGACAGAGCTGAAGTTTGATAGCGTAAAGAGCGGGGCGTTGAAGAGGGAGCAGCCCCTTTTGTATACGGAGTAATTTCTGTTCGTTTTAAGTTTTAATATTGCTCCTTACGTTCAGTTACAAAACTTGTTTTTTTTATTTAATACATTTATGAACCGATGTTCGATATCACGGGAAAGTTTTTATCCATCATGATCTCCAAAACTGATAATATTCAAAGACACATATATTTTTGTTAATTGGTGCGCTCAAGACCAGTGGTGTCAACTCACAGAAATCAGACGAGGTAGGAGGAAGAGGGAAAAAATATTTGTAAAAATGGGGTTGGGGGGAATTTTTTCAGTGAAACTACCAAAAAAAGTCGATTTTCGGTGAGATTAGTGCAAAATACGAACTTTACAAAATCAAGAGGGGAGGGGGAAGTGCCCTGGTTCCAATTCATAGGACCATACCCATTATAAAATTTCAATGTTACATTTACCATAGTTTTAGATACACTAGGCGCAAAAGAAAGTGATATGACAAATTGCAGTTTTTAGTTATTACATTGGGCTGAAAACCATGGTCATTTAATTTGAATTACGATCGGTCTGTAAAAAGCCAGTCAGTTATTAATTCTGCAGACACTATATATTGGCAAAACACGTTCAAGACTGATTTGGAACAAAAGACGGAAAATTGATTTTGGTGAAGAACATTTGACAATTATCACTAATTTTGTCCTTCGTAGTAAATGTAAGATCAAACAGAAATGAAGAATTTGCTATAGAATTCGATATCATTAAAGGGGTTGCCCACCCTTAGAAATCACGTACACCAATTGACGTATATCATTCATGTCGGAAACGCCCCAAACATTGTGGAAACTGTCCCAAGTGCAGCGCAGCTTTGCAACACATATGGGGTTCTGAGATGTACACAAAGGGGCGGCAAATGGGTGCCCTGTTTTATTATTACTGACCAATACTTATTCCTTACTACCTTCAGCCAAAAGTGTTGAATTACAGCAAAGTTTGCCCGTAGAATGCTTATTATGCGTTTAACCATTTACAGTAATAATAAAAGCCTATAATTTGTTAACTTGTTATGTGATTTTCAAACAGCACGTGGTAACGAACAGTAGGTAAGGAACAATGTGGCTTAATAGTAGCCAAAACTCAAAAGAAAAAAAACAAAAAAGAAAAAGTCTTGATATAATAGATGCATCAAAAGAATCGAATTTTAATGCTTACTGGATATACATAAAATTGATCAAGCTTAATGTTACCCATCAGAAGTTACAAGCCTGAGAAAATTTGCATAATTTCTTATTAAGGGCAGAAACACCCCCAAAACATCAAGTGATCTTAATGAAAATCACATCATCAGATTCAGCATATCAAAGAACCCTACTGTAGAGGTTTCAAGCTCCTATCTACAAAAACATAGAATTTCGCATCTTTCGACAGAAGAAAGATCACGGATGGGTGTATATTTGTTTGTTTTCCCTAAAGGTGATTGTATCGAGCCAGTGATCCTAGAGGACCAGAGGACCGGCTCACTGAATCGGAAATGAAAAGTTCTAATGCCCTTTTTAAGTGACCAAAAATATTGGTGGGCAGCTAGTACCCCTTCCCACGTCCCTTGTTTCCCCATTGTCACCTGATCAACATTTTTGAAATAACCGTTTTGTTCAACACAGTCGAAAGATCTTGTAACTATGTCTTTGGGGATGACTTGTCCCTTCCCCCCACATACATAGTCCCCGGGAAAGGACTGCAAGCTATGAACTTTGCCCATTGCTTACATACAGTATTGGTTATTGGGCAGTGTACATGCACTTTTCGGGAGGGGCCGGGGCAGGATTTTTCTGGCGGGGGATTACGTAGGAGCATATTTCCATGGATGAATTTTCCAGGGGGAAGGGAGTTTTCCATTAAGGGGAGGCAGGACTTCCCAGCACTATTTAAAAAATGATGAAAAATTAAATAAAAAAAAGTTGTTTTTAACTGGAAGTAAGGAGCAACATTAAACTTAGAACGTACAGAAATTATTATGCATATGAGAGGGATGCCCATTCCTCAATACCTCGCTCTTTACGCTAAAGTTCTTTTAAAAACTTTTAAAAAGCTTAGCATTCTAATATTCATCCTTACATAATTAGAAAAGAAAGTCAAATTTTAGCGTAAGGAGCGAGGTATTGAGGAGAGGGCATCCCTTTCGTATAAATAATAATTTATGTTCGCTTTGAGTTTTAATGTTGCTCCTTATGGGAGACCGGGGTTATCCCCGACAAAGGATTACTCTAGACAGGCCATTTGCTCTCCAACCGCCATCTACAAAATTCCATAAAACATGAAAAAGTCTTTTAGAAGTTCATTAAATAAGGCAATAGTTTACCGTTTCTGAAACAATTTGATAAGAGTAACTTTGAAGTTAAGTCTCTTGATTTTTAAATCTTTTTTATATGTTTTGTAGCAGCTCATTGGGAGTTCCTAAAAAATGGCTGGACAGCTAAAAACAACTCGACTCCCAGACTGCCTCTTTCAGAAGGCGTTGGTATCACCAGACGAGTTTGATAACAAATTATGAATTATGTGTTAGAGATCACAAAGTGGCCACATATTTGAATGCAATCTTTCGTCCTACAACAGTCGTTAAAACTCAATCTCAAATTTCTAGTTTGATGTTTGTAATCATTTATTGGCTCGGCTGACTGCATCTTTTTACTTTTATATTCAATTATATGTCCATCTTGGTCCATATTTGAATAAATGAAAGCTATATTTAATGTGTCAGAATTCACCCCTAGGAATGTCGAGGTCTCCTCACTATGTGGGGTGACCTCGGTCAGTGACCAAAAATAGAAAAAAGAATTATCTTAAGATATGGTTAAAGAAGAAAAAATACGAATCTTCGACCATAGAAACTTCAGGGCAAAACAAGTAGCTGTCCAGGATATCTCCGGTCTATGCTACTTTCAATTGAAAAGAACCTTTTTTTAAATTAAATTTCACAAATAGTTAATTACCATTGATGATAATTGAGCTCTGGAACATAACTAAAGATTGCTTTTGAAATGTACACAAAATTACTAAGACTTTGAGATCACTAGCTGTTAAGATAAAAATGATGGTTTTCATTATGGCACACTATTTAAGGGGGGATTGCTTCCCTTAGAAGATTTTTTCTTTTTGGTATTTGCCTTGGAAAAACGAGCGAAGCCAAAAAATCAGCCCCACTTCCAATAAATTTGGAAAAACACATTTTGACCCCCCCCCCCTCAAACAAAAAAAAAATCGTGTATTGACGCCCTTATTAAACATAGCCATACCATATCTATAGCTGATGTTGCTGATTTTGGTTTGATTAACACTGATCGCCTTGCAACCCAAATATCTATAGCAAACCTTACCCTAGCACCTCGATTATTCAGATGGTTCAGTCAGCCCCTGGTTGATGACAAAACGTATTAGGTACCCGGAAGCTAATTTCAATCCACAAAAACCGAAATAAGCTTCCCAGTTTGAGCCATTACCATGAATTAACACTAGGTAGCGTGATGCCCAATAGGAAGTATCATATTGGAATAAGAATCTTTTAAAAGATGACTCTCGATTTTAGAGAATCCATCAACCAGTAAAGTTGTTTTACAAATTAGCATCTTTCAACTTCTGGAGTTGATGAAGTTTTTGGAAGCACTTTTTGGCTCACTTTAATCCTTAAATAATCCATTAAACTCACGCCACGAAAAATACTTATATTATTCTGACTTTGAATAGCTGAAAGCTGGCTAATATGGATTCTGTAATTACTTATCGACTCCAGTTATTGGCGATTTGACATCAGAAGTCACAATCTCAATCCTTCCAGTTCTGGTCAGGTCAAAAATGGACTGTGTCCATTTTGATTATCAACTCTCAACATAATTTATCTAATTCAACCTACAAAATGTACATAGTGGCCTTGATTTCAGATAAAAAAAATGATGCTAATATGGATTCTATTATTCTTCAGCTGCTTCAGCTGGTGGTAACTTCCTAGTTGCCAACCACTCTGTCCTACGGCTAAAATCTCTTCTAATAGCAACAGTGTCTGAGGCCCTTGAGTCTTTATAATTAGTTATCATATTTTGCTCAAAAATGACATCTTCCGTGAAATCAAGCCAGTTCAATAAAGGCTCAGTTGTATGAAGATGCGCAGAATGGCAAAAATATAGGTGGGTTATGTCATCCGAAGCCTTCCCCATCTTTTGAATATATGAATGAAGCCAAAATGGTGCCTTTTCTAGGTAGTAACCTTGGTCAGCACAAGATACATAACGGGTTGGAATAGGTCGATGGATTCCGCTGTAAGAAAAAAAAACTTAAGAGATTAATGGCAACAGGGGCGTATCCAGGATTTTTTTTCAAGGGATTTTTT
This sequence comes from Artemia franciscana, assembly GCF_032884065.1. Taxonomy (NCBI): domain Eukaryota; kingdom Metazoa; phylum Arthropoda; class Branchiopoda; order Anostraca; family Artemiidae; genus Artemia; species Artemia franciscana. The sequence goes on along the minus strand of NC_088873.1, from coordinate 12,225,698 downwards.
TTCGGGGTGTGGGAGGATTGTACAAAAAGAAATTTAAAACACGTGTCAAAAATTTGATTATATGCCTTTTAGTTACGCTTTTACATGGCTGACAATTTTTCTTCTTTTTTTTGGGGGGGGAGGGGTTAAAACCTGAACCCCACACTGAGATACGGCTTCGGATGGCAGACACTCCATTGTATCTATTTTTATCTGCATCATTATTACCTTTCTAAACAGAACAGATGTTTCACACCCTTGCCCCATAATTGAGTTGGGGGAAGAGGTTTAACTAGGAAAAACACTTTTTTTAGAAGAGTCTTTATCATTTAATAATCAAACGTATGTGTTTATATTTACTATTTATTTACTTTTTGGACATGGGAGGAGGGAGAGGGGTTAAAGTAGATATACTGTACGCAGAAAATCCACTAGGATGGTATACATTTTGTGGGCTTAGCTGGGGGAACTTTCTAGACGAGAAATATGATACTTATAACCTTACCTATGTCCATGAGGGCATTCAAATCAAAAAATTCAAATGAAATATTTATTCAGTGTCATGAAGGGGGGGGGGGCTATTTACACCCTAGACCCCACCTTGATATTCAAAAAGGCATTTTTTGGTATTCCCGTTGAAAAGTATGTTTTTTTACATTTTATTGAAAAATTATTACTTGTGTTATGAGAAGCAACACACTAACGTTGCCTGTAGTAAAGGACCATAAGGCTCCAATATATTATAATTATTTATTTAATTTTTCCCATAGGCTCTTAATATGGAATGGGTGGCCTGATTAACTTTGGAGGGGTCATTCGAATACAAATTGAAAGTTCTATTGCCCTTTTAACAGTCAAAAGTGGTCGAAGAGCAACCAATTCCCATGCCTTCCATACCATTACAATTGAATCAGGTTGGCCCTGATTCAATCTTTTCCACTGCATATCTCAAATACCTTGGACTTGCATTCGGAGCCTTGATTCGAGCAACAAGGTCCATTCCATTTTTCCCATCCCATTGAATCAGGTTGGCCCTGGTTCAATTTTCGCCACTACGTCTTTCAAGTACCTCGGACTTGCGTTCGGACCACGATTCGAGCAACAAGGTCCATTTCATTTTTCCCATGCCATTGAATCGGGTTGGCCCTGGTTCAATTTTTGCCACTGCGTCTTTCAAGTACCTTGGACTTGCGTTCGGGACCTCGATTCGAGCAACAAGGTCCATTCCATTTTTCCCATGCCATTGAATCAGGTTGGTCCTGGTTCAATTTTTGCCACTGCGTCTTTCAAGTACCTTAGACTTGCGTTCAGGACCTTAATTCGAGGAGCAAGGTCACTAGCAATAAATGTGTTGAGACAGAAGTTGAGAAAGTTCAATGGATTTCTTTCTAAAGTTAAAGGCCAGTTTGGCAAAAATAACGCTTGGTCGGCCTCATAGCTCGTTTTTGGCTCCTCGTGTGTTTCTTCTGGTGTCATAATGGAAGTGTTTTACCACGTCAGAACGTCAATAAATCCGGTCTGTCTTTTTCAAATTTTGTAAGTATTTTCTTCGTGTTCCTATTTGATCTCGTAACAGTTATATATCCAAGCGTTATGGAGTTTTTGAGATTTGTGATAAGATGGATGTTTTAGAAGGCAGATTCAGACAGCGAGTTAAATATTATAATATTATTATAATATTTATCTAATTATAGATAAATATTATAGATAAATAATTTAGATATATAATATATATTGAAATTATTATAATATTTAAATATATAATATATTATAATAATTTCTAAATATTTATTTTTAGCCAACTCCAAAAAGATATAAATATGCTAAGCATTATGATTGAAATCAGTTTTATTTCGCACAATACCAGCGCTACTTGTGGGACCTTTATCTCTGCATCAGCATGCTGCACGAAATGTTTGCTGAGAGTAGAATATAGTGAATTTAAACAAAATTTGCTTATCTTTCTCACAACTTGGAAATTTATGTGTAAGTATAAGTGGTAGCAACCCATTCTCTGTTTCTATTGTTATCAATTGTATCATGCAGAACTAGAAGACAGAGTTTTGCTTGTGTTGGGAATAATAGACATAAAACGGAATTTGGTGTAACCACCTTCCGGAAATGTATACCCCCATACCCTGATTTACACAAGAAAAATTTTTGTGTAATTTTTATAGAATTCGTTTTTTTTACAAGGATAAAAGGGTAAGGTAATTTTCAAACTATAGGAGTCATTTTTCCATTCCAATTGGCATCCATTGGTAATTTTGATTAATTTAAGGTTTCTGCTGCAATGATACCAAGAATCTTCCATAATTGTCCAGATAATTGCTATTTGAACGGGGGAAAATGCCACTAAATAATGTTGCACAACCTGCGGTAATACTTTGACTAATCCTGTATTTTGATTAATTTTGATTATGTTGGTAATTTTGATTAATATTGGTAATTTTGATTAATTTAAGATTTCCGCTGCAATGATAACAAGAATCTTCCATAATTGTCCAGATAATTGCTATTTGAACGGGGAAAAATGCCACTAAATAATGTTGCACAACCTGCGGTAATACTTTGACTAACCCTGTATTTTTTAGTTAGACAGCGCAATTGCGCTGCCTATGATTTTGTTTCGGCTTTATGGGGCCCGCTGAGATCAATACTTTTATTAATGTAAATCAGCGAATCCACAAACAAATCAATTTAATAAAAAAAATAAGTAATATTTCAAAAAATCACAAATATTAAATGTTTTGTACAACAAATTAAATCTCACACAGTCAAAATCCATTGAAAATTACGAGCAAATGCATAGCGGGATACCTGGGGCTATTAGAATAGAGCTTGATTCAATTGTGAGATTAAGTATCCTTTGCTGGATGTGGGAGTTTGGGGAAGTGGAGGGGGATGTGTACTGCGGCATTAGTGGTAAACCTGGCTGAAAAAAGGGGTATACGACATTCACCTTCACCCAACCAAAAGCTTGTTTACGCTATACTATTGTCATCCTTAGCAGCTCATTGTTGACTATTTTAGTAAAAGCCAAGCACCAGCACTTATATGTATGATTGTTTAATGTGTGTCTGTTGTTTATCATATATTGCTTAATGTTTATAAATTCAGCAAGAAGCGTGTTTGTTAAATAGTTACTTTTCTTCCCTATTGCTCGACTAGCACCTACTTCAATAACGCCCCCTCTTGCCCCTCCCCCAATGAAAATACTGTAGCTGTGCCCCTGCCCCCGGGGTAAGGAGGGTAAATTATGCAATTTGTCCATTTTGTACATGCAGGATTTACCATTGGGAAAGGAGGAACGTTTGATCCTTGGTGTGTCCAAAAAGGCTAAATTTATTGAAGTGAAATTTCGGGGAATTATGAGGGGTATATGGAGCTAAATCAAAACACATCTGCATCCAAGTTATCAAAAAAGCGTATATGCAATATCTTGGGAAAGGGTAAGGATATTAACTTGAAACTTTCAAGGCCACTACTGCTAATACTAATGCGGTTTCAAATGCGACAACTCGCGATTGTGACTGCTTGTAACTTGTACTACATCTCCTTCTGTCAACTTTCCGGTAATGTTCCTTGTGAATCAAATACACTATGTGGATGCTGATTATCAAAAGGGCGCATCAGTAATATCTCCGGAACTGTTGAAGGCATTGAGTTGAAAGTTTCAGGTGTGTGATAAACAACCCTTGTGCCTTCAGGGAGTGCTGAGAGGAATGTTAAACTAATCAAAAGACACTATGTGTATCCAGGTTATTAACTTAACAATTTTAGGACCACTACTGCTATTACTACTGTGGCTGCAACTGTAGCAGTTGTGACTTCGACTACTTGCGATTGCGTACTATTTGTGATTTCGACCTACTTGAGACCGGGACTGTGGTCACTACGTACATCCAGGTTAACAAAAATATTCATAGCAGTGCAGCTACCATCATGGCTGATATATCGGATGATACTGCTGCAGACAGGATGGCTGTTAATGTCCAGAAGTCTGTTGTTCTTACTTTCTCTTTTCTTAAAAGTAACCCAGAATTTTACCCTCCCCTTCCTCGTTCAAGCCGTGTAACTGATTTTAAGTTACTTAGGGTGTATCTTACTGCTGATTTAAAGTGGGGGAAACAGACGGAAATGATGCTCCGGAGAGCTAAAACAGGTATTAGCTCCCTGAAGCTGCTGTCTCGGCACAGTATTCTTTCAGATCCCCTTTTGCGAGTTTATACCTCTTTTATACGGTCTTGCCTTGAATACTGTTCCCCCGTTTGGCATTCCGGTCTAACGCAGGAGCAGTCGAAGACGATTAGGAGAGTTCAATTTCGGGCATTGTTGGTAATTTCAAAAGCGCCCAAAGTCCCATACTGTGCCCTCCTTGAACAGTTTAGCCTAGATTCCCTTGCTAGCCGTTGACAAAAACTGTCGCTTGCTTTTGGTACAGGGTGTTGAACAGCACATCCCATCGATCCATACTGCCCCCCCCCCTCGATTTCAAACCACATCGAGAAAGACCAGCAAGAGCAGTGGCAGGAGCTGTACCTCGTGTACAGCCAATCAGTGTCTCGAAACAAATATTGGAAAAGCTTTGTTCCCTCATTTGTGAAGTTTTTTAATGTTACTGCTAGTAAGCAAGAATAGCTACAGTTATAGTTCATTAGTTATATTTTATTATATTTTGACTAGTCAGTTATTGTGTATTGATTTTAAGTGGATGATTAGAACTATTTTAAATTAATTCATGAGTGTTGACTATAGATTGTATATATATTTATGTTTCGACGACTAAACGAATATTCGGCTTGTCCGCTGCTCGTTTTGAAAATGAATTGAATTGAATTAAATTGAAAAGGGTATATCTGCAATACCTTAGAAGTGGTTAAGAGTAATAGCCTAATATTTTCAAGATCAATAATGCTACTATTACTATGACTGTAACTACTCCTACTTGCGACTACGACTATAACTACTTGGGACTGCTTGCAAGTGCTACTGCTTATAACTACAACTGTGACTATTTGTATCTGCTTCTGCAACTGATAGCGACTCTGACTGTTTGTGACTTGTGACTGTGAATGTTAGCAATTGTGATTACCTATGCTACTACTTATAACTACAACTATGACTATTTGTATCTACTTATGCAACTACTAGCGACTTTGACTCTTTGTGACTTATGATTGTTAGCATTTATAATTACTTGTGACGGTGACTAAGGCTACTTGCGATTACAACTATTTGCGATTATCAACCTACTGCTTGCAATTGCAACTATTTGAAATAGTCACAATGTGCAGCCTGTCAATTTAGTATGGTGCATCCGGATTATCAAAAGATCTTATCTGCAACATCTCACGAATGGCTAAGGCTATTAAACGGTAAATTTCATTGAATATTAAGGGGGATTTTGCACTAAATCAAAAGACTTCAGCTCCACCCAACTTGTCAAAAGGACGTATCTAAGCGTATCTATATTGATCAAAGAAACGACTACGGGCATTAAGTTGAAACTACCAAGGAATACTGAAAGGGATATTTATTTAACAAACAAACACTATGTAGATCCAGGTAGTCGAACGGAAGTTTCTACAATATCTCCGGAACAGGTAAGGGCATTAGCTTGAAACTTACGACTTGTAACTAATACTGCGACTGCCAGTAAAGTGACTTGCGACACATACTACTTGCAACCGCTTCTACTTACAAATTTGACTACGACTAATTGTGAGTGAACCTTCTTATAGCTACGACAGCGACTACTTGCGACTGTGACTGCAATTATTCGTATATTATACGAATAGTTGCAACAATTTGCTTATTATACGAAATATATTATACATAATGTTATAAAAAAGTCACTTTTTTAGGTTCTAAGAATGATAAGGTAAAAACCGGCATACTTAAGACCTAACTGATAATACAAAACAGCTATAAATTTATATTGCGAATTCAAAAGGGTTGTAACAAAATAGTATTCTTATATTCGTCATCCCTGAATGGAATGGTAGGATGTCGTAAGGAAAAATTAAAGGGAAATGGGAATTTCATGGGAGGATGTACAGAGGAAGGCTTTAAATACAGTGGGATTGAGGAGGAGCGTGCGTAGTTGGTGGAGCGTCGGGTTGCTTGGTGGTGCACCGAGTTGTTAGTAGCAGTAGCAGTACCGATAAAAACATTAAATCCGACAAAGGTATACGCGAGGGTGTCAGTTACTATTGAGAGCATATGCAACACTTTTCCTCCTTTTTTTAGCTTTATAGTAATTAAGATTTTAAAAGCTTCTAGTGACTCTGAATTACATTTTAGGACTCAAATATGAGGCAAATTCATAAAATTTTCTTTCTAAATTCATCCTAAAATCAGCAATATAAAAATTCTTTTACAATAGCAAAATTAAAATTTTTTTAAAATTAAAAAATTGGGTGATCAATGGTAATATAGGTGAATATTTGGTCATGACATGGGGATTGTCCCTTGGCTTTTTTATAGCAGCTTTAACTTGAATTTACAAGTATATGCTCAGTCAAATGGAGAGCAGAAAACAATTACAATTTCAAATAGTTATTCCTTCCCTCTTGTGTTTTGCTTATCATTTAAAAAGGAAAGATCTACAGTTCCCTCATAGTAGACGTAAATTGTAAATAAATGGAAGGGTTAATTGAAAAGAAGGATAAGGTTGAGGTGGGGGGGGGTAACCACCCTTGAACTCCTCCTTCTAGATTTTTAAAGATACTTTTTTGGGAGGGAACATAGTTCAAACTTTCAGGGGTTGTTGAAATAAATCAAAAGACACTAATTAGAGCTAATAAATTAAATTCAGGTATTTTAATTCTTCAGCTGAAGACGTAAAAACTATTGGAATATTGATTTTAAAAGCCAATAAAAAACTGGCAGCAAAAATGAACAGAAATTAATTTTTAAAAACTTCCGTAAAAAGACGTTTTTCAAAGAAAAGTAAAAAACCATATTAAGCTCAAGACAATTAGAAATTAGGCTAAGCCCTACGGTAATTCAAACTCAAAACGATCTAAAATTGCTATTAAATACGACGAACACCACACTACCTTTTAATCATTATAACAAACAACAGGAATTTTCTAAGACAACAAAACCAGCTCAAACCTCATGTGGTTATTTTGGCTCTATATCCAAGAGCTGTCCTCAGCAAAAAATTAATATAAATCAAATAAGACTTCAAATAAAATAAAAATCCTCCCAAATTCAGAAAAACCTCTGCAACAATATAAAGATGGGTACTTTTTAATTAATCAGAACATACTCAAGAATTTTGATCTAAATGTAATATATGAGAAAACCGGTTTCATAGCCACAAAGACGGGTGGCAGAATGCATTAGACTTGTATAATTTGGGCTATATATTGACACGTTAGGGGGGTGGGTCAAGTATAGCGGGTCTGCATGCAAGATGTGTTAGCTAAAATTATTCTACATATTAAGAAGTAAAAATTGTTTGCTAACTTCACGCTGTTCAAATACTTTACCCCTAACCCCTCAATATATTGCCCAAATTACATAAGTCCAATGCGTTCGTCAAACTAAATAAGTTTTTGTGGCTGTGAAATACGAAACTGTTTTTTACAGATCTACAGATCAAAATTCTTGAGTGTGTTCTGAACAATTAACAAGTACCTAAACATGGTATAACCAAGGCTTTCAATTCCTAACAGTGTTCACAATTATTTTGATTCTGCTCTAAGCAGCTTTATTTTTGACAATCCCTGTCAAGCAATACTTTTTGAAAACTCCTCCATCATTAGCAATGACTTGGGTATTAAACGAGTTGATCATGAGCCAATAAAATTAAACTCAAGGTAAATAATAATATGAGAGGCAACGCTATAACGTTGCCTATAGTAAAGGTAATATGGCTCAAGTGTTTATTATTATTATTTTTTTTTCCCGGAGGCACTTCATATGGAAGGCGCGTCGTACAAACTTAGAAGGGGGCTCATTCGATTGGAGATCAAGAGTTCTAATGCCCTTTTTAATAGTAAAAAGTGAACTAAAGTAAAAAGTGAAAACTCCTCTCCCCCCCCCCCCTCTACGTTTTATTTCCCAAGATACATCCGATAAAAAATTTGAGATAGCCATTTTGTTAAAAATAGTTCAAAGATCAGATAAAAACGCTTCGGCGTCGAAAAAACCCCCCAAGGCTCGGAAAAGGCGTTGTAAATCATACCCTAGGGGCAGCCGCCCTAGCCAAGTGGATTGGTGCGCTGGATTTAGGATCCTTTGTCCGAGAGGACGAGGGTTCGAATCCTAGTGTACCCAATTACTTGGTTTGGGACGGGGGTCAGTGGCGTGACTCTGTAAGCTCAGCGAGAGTCGACCCAGCTCTAAATGGGTACCTGGAGAAATCTGGGGAAGGTAAACAGGAAGGGTGTGCAAAGAGCACAGGATGACTGGCCCTCATCCTCCCATTGCACTTCCTGGCTGAAGGGCCTTGAGACGGAGATCAGCACCGCCGGTTAGGACCTTAAGGGTCTAGTGACGCGTCCTTTACTTTTTACCCTTTTTTTACCCAGGGGGCATATAAGGTTCTTATGGAAGGGATGCTAGTATAAACTCCAGAAAGGGCTCAATTGATTAAACATTGGGAGCTCTAGTTCACTTTTAAGAGTAAAAAGTGATGGGAGGGCAGCTAGCCCCCCCCCCACTACGCCTTTTTTCCTCAAATGCATCAGATAAAAATTTCGAGAAAGACATTTTGTTAAAAATAGTTCAAAGGTCATATAACAAAACTCCGTTGTCAACAAAGCCCCCCCCCCTGGCCAGTGGGAAGGAGTTGTAATTTATGCCCTTGGGGCACATATGGTTCCTATGGAAGGAACGTTCGTATAAATTTCAGAGAGGGCTCATTTGATTGGAAATTAAACGTTTTAGTTCCCTTTTTCAGAGTCAAAAGTGATCAGAGGGCAAATGCCTATCCCTCCATGCCCTTTTCCCCAAAATATATCCGATAAGAAAATTTGAGATAGCCAATTTGTTAAAAGTAGTTCAAAGGTCATATGACAAAAACCCCGGTGTCGAAACAACCCTCCAAGGCCCGGGGGCAGGCGTTGTAAGTTATACCCTAGGGGCAAATAGGGTTCTTATGGAAGGGGTGCTCGTGTAAATTTCAGAGAGAGCTCATTAGATTGAAAATTAAAAGTTCTAGTTGATTTTTTCAGGTCAAAAGAGGTCGGAGGTCAACCCATGTTTTTTCCCCAAATGCATCAGATAAAATTATGAGATAACCATTTTGTTAAAAATAGTTCAAAGGTCAGGTAAAAATACTTCGGTGTCGAAACAACCCCTCAGGGCTGGGGGAAGGCGTTGTAAGTTATATCCCGGGGGCATATAAGGTTCTTATAGAAAAGATGCTCGTATAAACTCCAGAAAGGGCTCATTTGATTAAAAATTGAGGGTTCTAGTTCACTTTTTAAGAGTCAAAAAGAATTCGGAGGGCAACTATTCCCCCCATGCCCTTTTTTCCCAAAACCCATCCGATACAAACTTTGAGATAGCCATTCCGTTGTCAACACAACCCACCAGGGCCCAGGGGTAGGCGTTGTAAGTTATTTTCGTAGGTTCTTATGAAAGGGATGCTCGTATAAACTTCAGAGAGGGCTCATTTGATTGGACACCAAAAGTTGTAATTCACTTTTTAAGAGTCAAAAGATATCCGAGGGCAACTAGCGCCTCCACACCCTTTTTCCCCCAAACTCATCCGATAAAAATTTGAGAAACTAGATCAGGATTTATCAATAGGCCCCCGCTAGGCCCTGCGGCTTTCACTATTCCTGAAGTTTTGGGAGTTTCTCCAAAATATTGTAAAAAACGGAGCGGCAAAAACACTTGGGCCTTGAAGTGTCAAAGCTTTAAATCCGGCCTGGGTGAAACAACATCTTGAGCTGGTGAGCTTTCAGCAATTAACATCATTATATATCAAATATTCAGTTTAATTTGTTAGTTCTTACCAAAACTGTTAATTTATTTTAGAATAAAGAAAGGATTTGTGCAAACATTGACGTTTCGTTGAGCCAAATGGCAGGAAGAAGCTCTTTATTATGGCGCAATCTCTCCTGGTACTTAAAAAAGCGCTAAACATTTCAATTTCCTTTAAAAGGAGTCATCTATCAATATTATATAACCAATATTGGTAACGATCACCCTTGGGAAAAAAAAGAAAAAGAGACCAATTGACTAGTTTCAAAGGTTTTCTTTGAAATTCTTAATTTTTTTGATAATTACAAATTATTATTTATTTATTTCTGAATAATAGTCGTCAATTCTGAATCAGTGCCCATGGAAAGTGTTTTTCACTAGACATTTTCTTAGAAAATTTGGTTTTAAGATTCCGCTTAATATGGAGCGTGGTTCGCGTTTGGCTAGTTTGCAACTATATCTGCAACCATAACGCACTAAAAAATATTGACTTTCCGTCATGATGTTAAAATCGCACTTTCAAAATGTGAAAAGAGGCATGGTTCATTTTAGAACACATCATGAAAAGTTTGAGTAATATGAGTTCACTTTAAATAACGGATAACCGGCTAATATAGATGATGTATCTGTTGATTTATCTGGTGATAGCCGGATATCAAAAGTGTCTATCTGCATCTTTCTAGTAGCACGTTGGATTTGCAATCCTGTGTCCATAAGGGTAGTGGTTTGAGCCCTGGTGTCGCTGATAATATTATTTGGAACAGGGATCAGTGGCATGATTCTATAAGGTCAAACAGAGTCGGAAAGCTCTAAAGATAAAATGAGAGGATAATGGCTGCCCCCAACCCCCTATTGCACTAGTTGACTGAAGGGTCATGAAACGAAGATCAGCACTGCTTGTTTGGACTATAGAGTGTAGCTATATATATATATATATATATATATATATATAGTGTTTATATATATATATAGTGTATATATATATATACACTATATATATAGTGTAGCTATATAGAGTGTAGACTATAGAGTGTGCAACCTTTATGTTTTACTTTCTCCATGCTAGACATCTAGTTCAAATCTTAAGAATCATAAACTACGCGTATTGGTTCACCAAGCAAAAATCAGTGTAACAAAGATTCTACTATTCTTCTGCTGTTCTTGTTGTTATACTACTCCATGTGATGCCGATGTCTCCCATTTCTATGAAACTAAAGATAGGTAGGATCGACTTTAACACAGACTACTCTACTTATTTCATTTGTGTCAAAACCTTGAAAAAGTATACAAAGTGTCTAATTTTGGGTAGCTAAAATTTGGCTAATATAGATTTTAGTAATCCTCTTCTCCTGCAGCCGGTGGTAACTCCCTCGTCGCCAGCCACTCTGTCCTACGGCTAAAGTCTCTCCTAATAGCAACAGTGTCTGTGGTCCTTGAGTCTTTATAATTAGTTAGCTTGTTTGGCTCAAATATGATATCTCCCGTGAAATCAAGCCAGTTCAGTAAAGGTTCAGATGCATACAAATTTCCAGAGTAACCGAAATACAGGTGGGTTATTTCGTCTGAAGTCTTCCCCAGCTTTTTAATATATGCATGAAGCCAAAATGGTGCTTTTTTTAGGTAGTAGGTCTGGTCAGTACAAGCCACGAAGCGAGTTGGAATAGGTCGATGGATTCCACTGCAAAAAAAAAGAAAAGCCTGAAAGATAGATGACAAACACGTTTTCCTAGTGACTGATCAAAAATTAACAGTCAATAATATGCTCTAATTCTAACTACAGGTGTTGAAGCTATTCAAGTGGTTGTATACATTATTCAAATAAATAAAAAAGTAAGTATGACGGCGCAAGACTCTTAAGGTCCAAACTGGCGGTGCTGATCTCTGTTTTTTGGCCCCTCAGCCAGGAATGCAACGAGGGGAGGTTGGAGGTCAGCCATCCTGTGCTTTTGCACACTTTCCTTCTCCAAATTTCTCCAAGTAACCATATAGAGCCGGGTCGACTCTGGCTGAGTCTACAGATTCACGCCACTGAGCTCGGTTCCAAACCAGACTACCAGCCATGCCAGGAATTGAACCTGTGTCCCTAGAACAAAGAATTCCCAGCACAGACTTATACCGATTACTGAAGTTAAGTGATGAATATCTCTTTGGCGACTTATCCTTGTGATTGAATAAAGTTAGGAATTAATCAAATGCTTCAACTCGAACTCTAGGTTATCGATGTTGAGTATAGAATATCCGTGTTAACAGTCAATCCAATGTTTTATTTCTGACCCTACTCTAGGTACCCTACTCTAGGTATTAAAAGTTATTTTACAGGTTAGATATATTATTGAAGGTATGAAACGAATGTCCTTGTGACTGTATAAAGTTGAGAGTAAGTGAACTTACTAACACTACAACTACTACTACTAGTGCTACAAGTACTAATGATACCACTACTACTACTACTATTACTACGCCTGGTACTTCTACTACCACTCCAGAGAGGATGTGATACACGCAATCCCAAGAGAAAGTCCAAAAAATACAAGTAACCCATTTTTCATAGATACACCTTAGCGGAAGAGGTGTTGTATCCAGTTAAACCCATAATCAAGCAATTAATTCTGATGAGCCCAGAAGCACAAATTCGGTGTCTGGCTAAAACTGACTCGGAGTAAAAGAAGCTAATTTAGTATATGTTTTCGCAATTTCCTTAATCCATTTTTAGCTCCAAAATATTTGACAGAATGACAGTATTAATACTCCTAATTTATTTAAAGCAACCCAAGCATTTTAAAATTATTTCTTTTATGCGAGGTACTAAAATTGACAAAGTTTCAGGTGCGATTTCTTAGTAGATATGTGTAGCTGAAAGGCTCGTACATATAACCACTCTAACTAAAATCTCAAGAGTTCTGCGGTTTTGCTACTATTTGTATCATAACACACATATTATACACATATAATACACATAGTAATTTTCATAAAGTTTATGACTTCCCCCCTGAAATAAAATTCCGTCGTTTACAACTGACTCACGGACCTTCAATCGTTAGGAATTTCAGGATAAATCCCGATTCGGTGCAAAAAGTAACTTAATTCGAAGCTTAATTCGAAACAAAAACTAGCTGAGCCCTAATTCAGCACAAAAACTAGCGCAGTCCTTGCTTCAAGTAAGTTAAAGCTGACTCGATGTAAAAACGAATGCAAGTCCAGGCTGTGGAATCCAGTAACTAAGTCCAAGATCAATTTAAGTTCTAGCTCAGGACAAAATCAAGTCAAATAGAAGGTGTCGACTAACTTAGCGGGCATGATGCACCTTGTTAGAATTAGAATAACGCAAAAATTTTCAGTCTTTATGGTTAGAGAGCTAACCAGTGGTCGTTCCAGCATCCAATTTCCACTGTCAAATTTTTAGCAGCAAGGTAGAGATTCGACTCCTGCACTCAATAGAAATGACCAAAAATCCTTAATCTCTCTGACTGGATAGCCAAAATGGACCAGATGCCCTTACATACTCCCGTCCTTCTCCCCCCATCCTAAAGGTATGTACATTATAATTTCCTTTAAACTACAATCATAAAAGTTTCAACCAGTACGACTAGACCAGTGGTTCTCAACCTTTTTTTACCCATGGACCCCTTCTCTCTTCTTTTTATCTTGGTGAACCCCTTCATAGCTATTGGACATAAGAACAATTTTCTATTCTTCACTAATATAAATTTTAAGGTTTTAATTATCAAAGAAATAGTATACGATTAAGCTTTATTTTTAAACGAAAACTAGTTTAATACAAATAAAATATTCTATTATAATAATAATAATTATTGTTATTATTACTATTATTGTGATAATAACTACACTATTACATTGTTTCTTCCATGGGCAAGCAACTCAAAATCATGGAGAGTAGAGCTCCTCAGGTAGTTTAATTCACTCCAACATTATTTTTGTAAACTGAATACAAAAAGGAGTTGAAATTAAGTGTGTGATTAAAAAAAGAAGTAAAAGGCACGTTTATTCAATGAGATCCCTGTGGTTGAGGCTTCTCGACGAGTTTCTTTATATTTGGTTCTATCGATGTTAATGAAAGTCGAAGATCGCCCCTTTTCACAATGTCAAGTCTTTTGCGAGCTTTTGATAACATTTGAGAAACACGACTAAATCCCGCTTCAACAGCAATAACGTAGAACTGCGCTTTATCCCAGAGCAAAGGGTACTATGTAGCAACGTCGGTTGTTTTCCATATATTGTACTTTTCATCTTTGGATTTTGTACGCGTTATTTCATCACTTTGTAATTCGATGAGGGGCTCTTGCAAAGACAATTCTATTTCGGCAACATTAACTTCGAAAGGAATTGAAACCTAAATCGGTATATCCATCCCGAGTAGGTAGCTAAACCGAGTTTGCATATCTTCATGTATATTTTCCAAATATTCACCATATAATGCAAGATCTTCATCTTGCAAATCGCTGCTAACACAGGCCAAACAATGAAAATGTTCAAATGCACGACACCTGATATTATTCTTATACAGCTATAGTTTTCTTAGAAAAGCAGCAATAGCACTTTTACTAGATATCAGATTAGAATCGTTTCCTTGGAGCTGTTTATTAAGTGTATTAAGTTTTTCAAATATATCTGATAAGTAATACAAGCCACTCAAACTCTTCTCCATTTTGCTTACAGAATTCACAAAAAAAGCGGCCTTGGAGAGAATTTGATTTAATATGGTTTACTGCTTTTATTACAACAGAAAGGGCATCATGCAGACGTGCACTCATTTTATTTGTAACTAAGTATTGACGGTGTATCACACAGTGAATACAATATACTTCTAGGACTGTTTTTTTTTAATGTGCAATAAAACCTTTGTATCTGCCTGTCATAGATGGTGCACCATCAGTAGCACAAGCAATTATATTTTTAAGTGGGATATTGTTTTCCTTGAAATATATAGCAACTTCATTAAAAATTGTTTCACCTTTTTTGTCTGTCGTAAGACTTTTAGCAAAAAGCATTTCCTCTGTGGGTCCTTCATTGTTATATCTAACATATGCTAATAAAAGGGCCTCATTATCTCTTAAAGTTGATTCATCAAGTTGAAGGGCAAACTGTTTCACTTGCAAATGACCTATCAATTGTTTTTCTACATCCTCTACCATTTCATCAATGCGTCGTGACACAGAAGAGTTGCTTAAAAGGATGGAATTAATAATTTCAATTGCATTTTGTTTCATAACTGACGAAATTATAGCAGAAAGTGCGGGTAGAATTACTGTTTCACCAATATTATGGGGTTTTCCGGCCTTTACAATTATTTTGCTTATTTCATATGATGCCAGGAAACCATCATTTCCTAAGATATGTTGAAAGACTATGATATTTGCTCTTGCCACTGACCAACGGGTAATAGATAAGTCGTTGCAGATCTAAGGTTAGGTACCGGGCATTGGGAAGGAAATATCTGCTTAAAAATAAAGATCAAAGCTCACCGTCTACTTCATGAGAGAAGTTAAAAGATTTTCACCTTCGCTTGTTCTTGCCACTGACTGATGGGTGAATATATAAGTCAAAAGAAAGTACAAAAAAAAATAATGAAAGAATTATTAATATATATTTTTCAAAATAATGTAAATTACAGTAGAAATTGAATTTTTTTAAATAAAGAGCGTTCTGAGTTGGTTTTCTTCATGGACCCCCAAAATATCATTATGGACCCCCAATTTGTTGTGTTTTGTCTGTGGACCCCCAGGAATATTACATGGACCCCTAGGGGTCCATGTGGACCCCGGTTGAGAACCACAGGACTAGACGAACTAAGTGGGCGTATGGCCACATCATGCATCTCATTGTGAAATTTTCATCAGAAAGGTAGGCATACTTTTTCGGCTTGACATCAGCTTAAAACGTACGTAACCAGTACCTTTTGTCAATGAGAAATCAAAATGATAATTCTCTGGATTTTGTACAAAAGTGCTCCGATTCGCTTGAATTTTACCGAGCAAGAACATCAGAGCAAAGGGAGAAAAAACAGACTTTTGGAAGAAAGTATCACTTCTCTTCGGGAAGAAAGTATCCGTGTCCACTCGGAATTTGATAGGCAACTGACTACTGTAAAGCGGACTTCTCATGTGAAGATTTAGCAAGCTTTTTTGGTCAAGGCACTTGGTGGCTTTAAATTTTCAAAAAGCTTGAGATTCTCCCAACTATAGAACCATGAACCCTGTAAGCACCTGGACTGTAAAGATCAATGCTCCAACTGCTCTTGGAGAAGCAAATTTTCTGTGGGTGTGGGTACTTGTCTACCTCTTTTCAAGCAAATCGTAGCATATTTGACTTTAGGTCATTTCCCCAGAGGTTACGGATCACAGGCGATCAATCTTAGGCAAAGCAATAAGAAAATTTTCAAAAAAAGTTGCCAGCATTTGTCTATCACACTGTAGTCTACCGGCTGTTGGCTCGGAAGTTTTGCTATCTGTAACCTCGGCCCAAAGCTTTTCCTCGATAGCCCGCACCCATTCTTACCATGGTACCTCATTATGATTATACTCTTTGATTGAACGAATAGAGGGTTCGTGATTCTTCCCTACCGCCATTTCCCCTACCAGGACCAATAGCACTTTTTTAATTGGTATTTCTGCTATCTTTTTTTTTTATTTTAGCCAAGAAACTTTTTTTGATTCCATAAAAAAGGCAAGAATAATACACATACTGCATAATAAATATTATCGCATGTATCGCAAAAAAATAAAATGGCCCAGACACGTATTTATTCAACTAGTCTAATAGTTATTGCGAAACAGACATAAAAAATATTATTTAATAAAAAGGCAAGATAAGATACTTGTATGTTTGAGGTGTCCACAGAATAAGGAACAGAATTTTTAAAAGCTTTTGTTAAGCAAAAAGGAATAATAAACTTTGCAAATATTCCTGCTGTTAGCAGGCTTTATGGATCAACGGATCTTTATGACTTGTCATTTTAGTGATTACCCAGACTAAGATTGGGTTAACACAATACACACATCTTTAATAAAATCGTGCAGAGGCATGCCTAAGCTTTCCAGCAATGTCAAATGTCAATGTCAATGTCAAACTATGTGTCATACAACTTTGCGGCTTAGAATCCCATTTTGGCAAAACTCCACAATTATCTAAGAAACTAGATATATATTTCTTAAATAAAACATGATACACAGAAGGGAGTTGCCAGACCCTTACTCGGCTAAGTCTGAGCCCAAAAAGTATTTAGTAGAAAACGTTTCTAGATTTTGTTTAGTAAAGCATGGTATACCTCCCTTTCCCAGGGAGTTTTTGGCGCTCATTCGGTTTTGGGCCTAAAATAGTTCAAGAAAAAAATATGAAATTAAACTGCGTAATTATTGAAATCATAAACACAGCCACTCTTTCATTACTCGTATACAAACAAATGCGCACAAAAATAAATATATCATAAGCCCTCCACAGCCTACCAAATCTGCGCATACCGTTCTTAGTCAAAATCACCTCATAGCGATCTTGATTTTACATAAACTAATGAGAAAACTAAGACCCTGTTTACCTGTGATATGACAGAGCAGGATCCTTTTGCACTGACAAACCAGATGATTGAAACAACAATGAGAATTATTAACTAAATAAAAAGGTTGGTAAAACCAGTTTATAAAAATATATTTTCGAAATGCAAGCTGTAGAACAACATAATTCTCATGCCCGCTATTCACAATCCAGGACCACAAATATTTTTTCGAAAAAATGTTGGATAAATTTACAATCTAGATTACGGACACGCGGTACCGATTGTAAGTGGAACAGGATTATGTCATTTTCAGGTTGACAGTGAACTGGTAATGACCTAATTCCGAACTAGATTATGAATGAATGAATGACAGTATTCAAAGCCATTTTTCAGGCCGTATACATACATATACAACAACAAACAAACTAAATCATGTAACATTCGACTTCCGAATAATAAGACCCTTCTGGACAAAATTTCCCACTGCTACTATATTTATTTTCGACGTCGACTTCAAAGTTCCAAGGAGGGGCTCACGACCACCCACACGAAGAAAGCTTCCTCTCAGCTCATTTAGCCCCCGACAACTGAAAAGAAAATGGTCCAATCCATCAAGATCACCGCAAATCGGGCAAGTATACCGCATTTCCAGGTGACACCTATTTTTCCAAAAGCTATAAAGAGGGAGACAGTTTGCTCGCACCTGCATCCAAGACCTCAGGGATTCTTTTGGAATACCTAATTTAAAATATAACTCTTCACCATAGTTTTCTTTCACCTTATAGTAGGAACTTAAGCTTTCCGACTGGCTAAGGCCATTCCACCATTTCTGAATTTCTTGGTCTTCCAGCCTTGTTTGGATCTCTGACTGAAAGACTTTGTGATCTGAGATTGGGCCATCTCCTCCGTTCCATGCATACGATAAACCTGTGCTGGGTCCCATTATGGATTTATAATCTGGTTGGTAAGTGGAAAAACCCTTATATATGCATTCGTTTGGTTGGATCAACGGACAGATCCAACCTGTGGATCAATCCATTATTTTCCAGGTTTTCCGAACTGATTTGAACAGAATATCCCTTTTCAACAAAAAAGTGTCTTTTTATGCCTTTTAAAACAAAAAATGTCAACTTCTCATATCCGGTATCCACAGTCCAAGACCACAAAAATTCTTCTGAGCAGAATTGTTAGATAAATTTACAATCCAGATTAGGGAAACGCGATCCAGATTGTCAGTGGATCAGGATTATGAGAGGTATGGATTAACAGTGAACTGGTAATGGCGGACTTGCAAACTAGACTTTGGTTTTACAATCTCGTTGATCAGTGGAAAAGCCCTTGTATTTAAATTTGTTCACAGCTGCCTGTGGATCTATACATTATTGGCCAAGGTTTTCGAACCGATTTGAACGAGACGTGACTATTCGATCGAAAAGTGTCTTTTAGTGTCGTTTATGACGAAAAATGTCACCTTTGAGTTGGTTTTAACTATGAAAATACAGAAGGGTGCTGCAACAGCAAGATCACCCTGCCTAATTTTTAAGGCTCTGATGTACCTTTAAAGGTTGGCTAAAGGAGTTCTGGGAACTGTCATAGTAAGATGGTATTGGAAGCGGCAAAATGCGCATGATAAAGTACAAACAACTAAAGGCGACAAAACCCAATCATAAAATTCAAAAAAGAAGTCTAAATAGTGATTCCAACCTACGAATAACAATAATTTTAAACCCTCATAATTCAACCCATAAATACATAGATACAGTTCAGATACGTTAATGAACTGCTAATGAAGCCGTATTCAAGAAGGAACTGAGCCTACAGCCCTCCATTGGTAAGAAGCAAGGGATCGTGCTGCTGACTATTACGAGCAAAATGAAAAGAGGGAGATGACGTAGCCCGTCATTGGCAAGGTCCAAACTGGGGAAAGGTGTATAAAAAAAGGTATGTCACACACGTCGTATTTAACCAGTTAAGTGCATTATTTAATGTACTTAAATTGTAAAAGATAAAACATTTGCGACGAAATTTAACCCGAAAGTGTGAAAAGTCTTAGAGACCCCAAAACGCATCGAAATAGTGATTCGAACCTACGAATAAGAATAATTTTAAACCCCAACAATTACAACCACAAAAGTCCACTATATATAGATACAGTACAGAAACGTTAATGAACTGCTAATGAAGCCGTATTCAAGAAGGAACTGAACCTAAAGTTCTCCGTTGGCAAGAAGCAAGGGCTCGTGCTGCTGACCATAGCGAGCAAAATGAGTGGAGGTGACGTAGCCCGTCATTGGCAAGGCATAAACTAACGGGAAAAGGAATATAAAGCAGGTATGTCACACAAATCGTATGTTACCAGTTAGGTACATTATTTAAAGTACTTAAATTGAACAAGAGCTAAGAGCTCATATGGTACTTGTGACGAGGTCGGAAGAGCCAACAGCCAAGAACTCATATGGTATGAGCTCTAGCAGAATTCTAAGAATCAATAGATTGCTTTAAAAGGAAAATCAGAGGCTTAATGCAGGTCGGGATTTAAAATAAGAGCTCTGATTCACGAGGTCCTTCTAAATATCAAAATTCATTAAGATCCGATCACCCATTTCCAAGAATTCCGGTATCCTCCTCAACTCCCATCAACGTAACCGGATCTGGTCGGGATTTAAAATCAGAGTTCTAAAGCACATGATGCCTTCTAGATATCAAGTTTCATTAAGATCTGATCACCCGTTCGTAAGTTACAAATACCTCATTTTTTCTAATTTTTCCGAATTAACCCCCCCAACTCCACCAAAGAGAGCGGATCCGGTCCGGTTATGTCAGTCACCTTTCTTGGACTTGTGCTTATTCTTTCCACCAAGTTTCATCCTGATCTTTCCGCTTTAAGTGTTTTCCAAGATCCCCCCCCCTAATGACACTGGATCCGGTCGGGATTTAAAATAAGAGATCTGAGTTTCGAGGTCCTTCCAAATATAAAATTTCATTAAGATACGATCACTCTTTCGTAAGTTAAAAATATCTCATTTTTTTCTTTTTTAAATAACCCTCCCCCCAACTCCCCCAAGGAGAGTAGATCCCTTCTGGTTATGTCAATCACGTATCTAGGACTTCTGCTTATTTTTCTCACCAAGTTTTATCCCAATCCCTCCACTCTACGCGTTTTCCAAGATTTTAGGTCCCTCCCACTCCTCCCAGTGTTACCAGATCCGGTCGTGATTTAAAATAAGAGCTCCAAGACACGATATCCTTCCAAACATCAAATTGGATTAATATCTAATCACTCCTTCGTAAGTTAAAGATACCTCATTTTTTTAATTTTTCAGAATTAACCCTCCTCCCCCCAACTCCCCCGAAGAGAGCGGACCCGTTCCGGTTATGTCAATCACGTATCTAGGACTTATGACTATCCTTACCACCAAGTTTCATCCTGATCCCTCCACTCAAAGCGTTTTCTAAGATTTTAGGCCCCCCACCAACTCCCCCCGATGTCACCGGATCCAGTCGGGATTTAATATAAGAGCGTTGAGACACGATATCCTTCCAAACTTTTTCAGAATTACCCCCCCCCCCAACTCCCCCAAAGAGAGCGAATCCGTTCCGTTTACGTCGATCGCGTATCTAGAACTTGTGTTTATTCTTCCAACCAAGTTTCATCCCAATTCCTCCACTCTAAGCGTTTTCCAAGATCTTAGGTTCCCCCCTCAATTTCTCCCAATGTGACCGGATCCAGTCGGGATTTAAAATAAGAGCTCTGAGACACGATATCCTTCCAAACTTCAAATTTCATTAAGATCCGATCACTCCTTCGTAAGTTAAAAGTACCTCTTTTTTTCTAATTTTTCAGGATTAACCATCCCCCCCCAAAACCCCCAAACAGAGCAGATCCGTTCCGGTTATGTCAATCACGTATCTAGGACTTATGATCATTTTAACCACCAAGTTTCATCCTGATCCCTCCACTCTAAGCGTTTTCCAAGATTTTAGGTTCCCCACCACTAACTCCCCCCAATGTCACCGAATCCGGTCGGGATTTAAAATAAGATCTCTTTGACACGATATCCTTCCAAACATCAAATTTCATTAAGATCCGATCACTCCTTCCTAAGTTAAAAATACCTCATTTTTTCTAGTTTTTCAGAATTACCCCCCCCCAACTCCCCCAAAGAGAGCGGATCTGTTCCGGTTATGTCAATCACGTATCTAGGACTTTTGCTTATTTTTACCACCAAGTTTCATCCCGATCCCTCCACTCTGTGTTTTCCAAGATTTTAGGTTACCCCCCTCAATTCCTCCCAATGTGATTGGATCCAGTCGGGATTTGAAATAAGAGCTCTGAGACACGATATCCTTCCAAACTTCAAATTTCATTAAGATCCGATCATTCCTTCGTAAGTTAAAAATACCTCATCTTTCTAATTTTTCAGAATTAACCCTCTTCCCCCCCCCCCAAACTCCCCTAAACAGAGCAGATCCGTTCCAGCATTTTCAATCACGTACCTAGGACTTCTGCTTATTTTTACCACGAAGTTTCATCCCGATCCCTCCACTCTAAGCGTTTTCCAAGATTTTAGGTTCCCCCCTTCAACTCCCCCCAATGTCCACGGACCTGGTCGGGATTTAAAATAGGAGGTCCGGGACACAATATCCTTCCAAACATCAAATTTCATTAAGATCCCATCACCAGTTCGTAAGTTAAAAATACCTCATTTTTTCTATTTGTTCCGAATTAATCGGCCCCTTCCCCCCCCCCCCCCCAGATGGTCAAATCGGGAAATAGACTATTTCTAATTTAATCTGGTTCCGTCCCTGATACGCCTGCCAAATTTCATCATCCTAGCTTACCTGGAAGTGCCTAAAGTAGCGAAACCGGGACAGACAGACAGACCGAGAGAATTTGCAATCGCTATATGTCACTTGGTTAATACCAAGTGCCATAAAAAGATAAAACATGTTTGACGAAATTTAACCCGAAAGTGTGAAAAAGTCTTAGAGACCCCAAAACGCGTCGAAATGGCGTTACAAACTTTGATATCCATGTTACTGGTTACAGTAACCAGATTTCATAATAATAGAAGAGTACTAAAGCCTATTGTTTCTCTGCGAGATAGAACCGCGAAAGAGTTGAAGTTTATCGATTTAAAGAGAACAAAATAAGAGATCCTTATTTTGCATTACCTTTTATTTTGCATTTAATAAAAAATTTGATTGCTAGCAAATGGACTACTCACCCAGAAAGAGATACCAAAAAGTAACTAGGCGAAGCCCCCCCCCCCCTCCGAGGTAAGATATAATCAGATTTATAACATTCAGATGTCTTGACCAGAAAATGTCTATAAATACAGCGCAAAGACATCCTACGACCGGAGATAAGTATACCTTTTCTTCCACACCAAGCCACTGAAAACGACACCACAAGAATAACTGTTACAGGGTCATCAACCACAAAAAAAATAGACTTAGTCATAGAATGTAATTCTGTCAGTGTATCAACACGATTTTGCAGCTCATTATGACTTTAAAAAAAGTTTGACAAGCCTTTTATTCCACCAGCAACAGAAACAGTTAATGAGATGCAAAAGCAAAACTAGAAAACGTTGGACAAGGAAAAGAAGAAAAAAGAAGCAACATGCCAGTAAAAAGAAAAAAAAAGAAAAATGGCACGTGGAATATCCATAAAACCATTAAAAATACAATTTTTGTATACATAAATAATGCAGGAGAGTCACTTCCTCAAGTAACAGTAAAAAGAAAAAAAAGTGAAAAGAAAAATTGAACGAAAAAAACCTGATATGAGGGAAATTGATCAGAGAGGAAAGTCAAGGTTCATCCCCCCCCCCCCCGAAAAAAGAATTCTTACGATTGAAGAAAGCAACAGGGCTGATGGGGCAGCTATGAACACGTTTCTTCTTTCATGCGTTAGCTACAGACAGAGGGGGAGGGAGCAGACACTTAACCCCCCACCTTCCAATAATTTTTGCCCTCTACTTAGAATTCGAAAAATATCCTTTTTAGGTAATTACATTCGAAAATTCACTTTTTTTGCTATTTTTACATGGGAAAAAAAATTATCCTCCTAAATTAAAAATTCCTCCCCTCTCCTCCAGAGCGCTTCGTTTATAGACACCACGGTTAAAGATGTATGACAGAAGAAGTAGGAAACCAATGGATTACATCACAGTGATACGCCTAAATTTATTGGAAAAGAGTCTAAATAGGCCAATATCCCAAGGCCGATATTTGTAAGGAGACGTAGAAGAAGAGAACAGAGAAAAGATGGCAGTGAGAGAGAGAGAGAACAACTGATATAATTTAGATTTTTCCAGAAGTGATCTTATGATTTTGTTTTTAAAATGCCGTTTCAAAATATAAAACCAAACAGTCAACATGTTTCTCAGAACATTTCAGTTTGTATCCAAATCAACTAAGACACCTAATTAAGATGAAAATTTTAACATATTGAAATAAAGCTTCATTAATATTCTTATAGTTCTGCCACACTCTGCACTATGTGTGGTACTAGTATCTCTTAAAACTCAGTTTAAAGCACCAAAGTTTCCCTTATAACTGATTTTCATAAAAATACTGCAACAAAAAGTTTCTTGTCGCATTCGTTGCAGTTTAGTGATGACTGTTACTTTAAAACAACTGTCAATATGAGCAAATGCACTCAGATGGCTGCAGTCAATTTATCCAATTTGTTATACTTCGATATTAAACGCCTCATATAGGAAAATATGCTCTGGGCCCATATCCACGTAAATCCGGATGCATCGAATCATCAAATAAAATATGTTTTTTATATTATTCCCACCTCCCAAAATTTTTCCATAATTATTGTTTTTATTTTTATCACTCTGTGCTGCAGTCAGTTTACACAATTTGTTAAAATACTTTTCAGTTATTCAGTTACACAGTTACAGTTAATTCAGTTACGCAATGTGTTAGAGTACTTCGAAATTAAACGCCTCAGACAGGAAAATATGCAGAGAGAGCTCAAGACCCATATTCACGTAAATCCGGATGCATCGAATCATCAAATGAAATCTGTTTTTTATTTTACTCCTTCCTCCCAAAGTTTTTTTCATAATTATTGCCCCTTCCCCATCCCCCCAAAAAATCCTACAGACTTACCTATCCTCAGGTAGTATTATATTTAGTTTTTCCTAAATTAGAATTTGTCCTTACCTTGCTAGAGGGTAGCCGTAACATTCTCCTAAGAATAGTATACTTGGTGTTCTTCCTTGTATTCTTCTATCTTCATCAAGGGATTCTGCAAGCCTTAGTGTGACATCTATTCGACCACGACCATCAAAACGCGATTTTTTTATAATAAGCATAGAATCAGAAAGGAAACAAGTTGTGCAAAACCAAATAATCAAGCTGAAAAAGTGGTTAACTGAAAAATTACAACCTTAGGAATTGGCAAAATAAAACAAAAGCCTATGACTTCATTGACTTTAAGCATGCTAAACATAAAGACTAAATACAGCGTATACAAGATAACGCGGTTCCCAAACCCAAGGGATTAACGGGAAATTTTCACACAATCAAACAATAAACGTTTTAAAACTTTTCGCGAGAGTAGTTTTCATTTAATTACAGAAAAATTTTAAACCTATGGTGTGAAATCGTTAAATTCTGAATTTTAACATACATTATATATTATTATACACAACCTGCGTGTTAAAGGCTCTGAAATGCTGTACAAAGAAACAATCGATAGAATCTATCGCTGCCATCTATTTCTGCCGTATCCAAGAATGCAAATAAAAACTAGGTGTCAGCTACAGAATCTGACGGGGTGATCTAGAAACAGTTTTCATTCATCATCATTAATTATTCCGCGTAAAATGGTAGGCAAAAACAAATTACCCCTAAACATAGAAAATGCATGCTGTCATTTATGGTCTTGTTGCCCCTTAAAGTACTCACAAAAAGTCCTTAAAACATGTTCTAGAGAGGTTTACAAGATAATGTTTCGCCTTATTTCCTTGACACTATCTAATTTTTCTCAGAAGTAATGAATATCACTGTAACACTAGCATCTCCGGAAATTGCCACCTTGCTAACTTATGACGTTTAAAACAGTATTTTTTAATAAAATTAATGACAAAAAAACGTTTTCCAAAAAAAGAAGTTAAAAAAAAAATGAAGTTTCAAATTAAAATCCAGGTTGAGCTGAAACATGTTCATCAAACATTCAAACTAAAAAAGCAGAGATTATTATGAAGGAATAAACAAAACCTCAAACAGACAGAGATTAAAGTAAATAATCATATCAAACCAAAGATAACAGATACTTCTAAAAGTGAATAAATGAATAGTAAAACAAACAGTAATTAAAATGAATAATACAGTTAGAATTACGACAACATTACAACAAAGGAAAGTAGGGCTCCCACCCCTCTGTGTCATCCAAGACCAGACCGTCATGTCTACTTTGTCAAAAATAATTTGTTTTTCATGCAGTGTGCTTAGATCATTATATGATCATATCTATAATAATTATATTATATACAATAAGATATATTATCTCTTATGATATAATAATGGTCTAGGAATATAAGAGGTGCTGCTCTCGTATTTCAAAAACCTCTGAACCCATAGAGAGTCATTTGAGTTTTTCTAAAAACGATATGTATTTTGAACAGTTTGATTTTAATTTGACAAAACTTTGATAAAAAAAAGAAGAACATGATCATAATAACCAAGATTGCAGTAACGAAATAATGAAAATAGATGTATTCATTAGAACACAACAACATTAACTCCGCGAGTAATTTCGAGTTTTCCAATGTTATAATTAAACAACTCGCTCTGAGACACGAGGTCCTTCTAAATATCAAAATTCATTAAAATCCGATCACCGACTCGTAAGTTAAAAATACCTCATTTTTTCTAATTTTTCCTCTCCCTTCAGCCCCCCCCCCAGATGGTCGAATCGGGAAAAACGACTTTATTAAGTCAATTTGTGCAGGTCCCTGAGACACCTACCAATTTTCATCGTCCTAGCACGCTCAGAAGCACCAAATTCGCCAAAGCACTGGACCCCCCCTAACTCCCACAAAGAGAGCAGATCCAGTCCGGTTACGTCAATCACGTATCTAAGACATTTGTTTATTCTACCCACCAAGTTTCATCCCGATCTCTCCACTCTAAGCGTTTTCCAAGATTTCCGGTTTCCCTCTCGAGCTCCCCCAATATCACTAGATGCTGTCGGGATTTAAAATAAGAGCTCTGAGACATGAGTTCCTTCTAAATATCAAAAATCATTAAGATCTGGTCACCCGTTTTTAAGTTAAAAATACCTCAATTTTTGTAATTTTTCTGAATTAACGCCCCCCCTCCCAACTCACCCAAAGAGAGCGAATCCATTCCAATTGTATCAATCACGTATCTAGAATTTGTGCTTATTCTTCTCATCAAGTTTCATCCCGATTTCTCCACTCTAAGCGTTTTCCAAGATTTCCGGTTTCCAAGATTTCTGTTTCCAATCCTCCAACCCCCTGTGTCCCCAGATCCGACTTGAATTGAAAATGGAGCATCTGAGACATAAATTTTTCTATATATCAAGTTTCATTAAGATCCGATCGCCCATTCGTAAGATAAAGATACCTCAATTTTCACGTTTTCCAAGACTTCCGGTTACCCCCTCCAAGTCCCCCCAATGTCACCGGATCTAGTTGGGATTTAGAATAAAAGCTTTGAAGCACAAAATCCTTCTAAATATCAAATTTCATTAAGATCTGATCACTCCTTCGTAAGTTACAAATGCCTCATTTTTCTAATTTATCCGAATTACATCCCCCAGCTCCCCCAAAGAGAGCGGATCCGGTCCGGTTATGTCAGCCACGTATCTTAGGCTTGTGCTTATTCTTCCCACCACTTTTCATCCTGATCTCTCCACTCTAAGCCTTCTCCAAGATTTCCGGTTCTCCCCGCCCCAACTCCCCCAATGACACTGAACGGGTCAGGATTTATAATAAGAGATATGAGTTACGAGGTCCTTCTAAATAATTAATGGAATTTAATTAATATCCGATCACTCCTTTAAAAATACCTCACGACTATTTTAGACGGCTATTTCTAATTTAATCTGGTCTGGTCTCTGATGCGCCTGCCAAATTTCATCGTCCTAGCTTATCTGGAAGTGCCGAAACTAGCAAAACCGGGACAGACAGACCGACAGACACACCGACCGACAGACCGACAGAATTTGCGATCGCTATATGTCCCTTAGTTAATACCAAGTGCCATAAAAATTCAAAACTTTTTTTTGTTTCATATCTGTTCGTATTTTAATTGATGTAGTTTCATTTCTGGTTAAAAGTGGCAATGTTTATAACGTCGTTCATTTTCTCTTAAAGTATTTGACTGTAATTTAAATTTTGAGAAAATTTAAAACGTTTGATCAAACTGATCCCCTGTGGTTGTGTGCAACAATGTTTGCATAGTATGTCACTCCTAAATTGATGTGGAAAGAGACGGGGAGTTTCATATAGATTGAAAATCTGCGCAATTTTGGTCCTTCTTGATTCCCACTCTATGGAAACCTTTGAATATATACGGATCTTAATTCGCCATTTTAATGAAAGAATCTGAATATTTTATTTTGTTGTAAATATTCGCTTGGTTAGATAAATACCTTTTACAGTACTAAGAATTATATGCGGGCTTTAGACACAGATTTGTTGACCACTCATCCCCTACCTCCAAACACAAAATATGAAGTTCCTTTACCGTTCCTCTCAGAACAATCGAAAAGTTTCTGCTGAACCTCCACATGTCGTTTCCAAGACTTCACAGATATGCCATTTTGATAACCTGGGTGCATCGTATCTTTCTATTTACTTCTGACTCCTCCCCCAATGTCAAAATACAAGGCTCAGTAGACCCCTCAGACACACCATGGAAGTTTCAATTCAATCTCCCAAGCCATTCCTAAGATAATGCTGACACAGTATTTTTGTAGTCCAGGCTTATGTACTGTTTTTCGAATTACCTCCTTACTTTATTGGGAATATATTCTAGTCTCACATGGGCTTAAACGCCTAAATTGTTGAACAGATTAAAAAACAGAATCTTTACTCTTCTCCTCCTCCAAATCAATATTCGCGGTACATTCCCCTCCACCCCAACAGTCCCTGAAAGTGTTGATCCCTAAGGCCGTTCCCAGGATGTTGCAGATGTGCCGTCTTGATCAAAAGACAACACATGTCCACTGAGTCCCACAAGAGCTGATAGCGCAGAAGCATTTAGATAGGTCCGAAACCCCTTCCCCCTACTCACCCCTCGAGTAAAAATTTTGGGGCCTAATTGCCCTCCTAACGCTTTCTGAAAGTTTCAGCTTGATACTCCAAGCCATGCCCAAGATATTGCGGATTCGTTATTTTGATAACCTGGTAACATATAGTTTGTTTTGACATACTTCGGTACTTTGACGTGAATAGACTATAATTTCTTAGGAGCTTGTAGTGAAAAATGTTTAGGAAAATCAGAGAAACAAAGTTCTTAGTCCCTCCCCCGACACTATCTGAAAGTGTCAAAAATACCCCCAATCCTAACGCGAGATGTTGCAGATATCTCGCGAGATATCGCAGGTAAATCATATATATATGATAGCCTAGACTTCCAAATATATTTTGATAGACATGATACGCATATTGCTTTTTGATTTACCTTCTCCCGCCACCGATGTCCAAAACTGAGGACGACTGGAGCCACAAAAAACCCCTGGAGCTTTCAACTTGATCCCTCAAGTCTTTCCTAAGATGTTGCGGACACCTTATTTTGGCAATCCAGGTACATATCGTGTCTTTTGATTTATTTCTTTTGCTACTTCATCGCGGATAGGTCACAAGAACTCAAAGTGAAAAATCTTTTAGGCAGGTTTGAGATAAAATATGTCTAGCCCTTCTCTCAGTCCTTTGGGTTTTACATGCCCCCATAAACCCATTAAATATAACCCTGAAAATTCCAAATTAATCTCTCATGTCATTCTCAGTTTCGGATTCGCCAATTTGATGTCCTAGCAGCACATAATTTTCCCCACAAGAATTTGACAATAATACCCGAGTCATAAATTAACTCGTTTTTTTTCTATTATCCTGAAAAATACCCCCGTCCCTGAAAATTGACTTTACAGCTAAATTACATGACTAATAAAAACTCCCTAACCAAAATAACACTAGAAATGCTGAGGCTGCGAATGGGCATGGGCATATGGGCATAAACAGCTTTTTTTAAAATTCTCATTTTGAAATTTAGTTTCTTTTCATACCTTTTGACCTTGAATGGGGAGTGTAATAAAAAGTTGGACAATCCTACTTATGGAAAAAAAATTAGTAATTCGAAACCGTGTAGATAGATGAACTTACAATCTGGCCACCTTTGATCTATTTTTGATAAGCCATTCCTCCCATTGAACAACAGTAACAGATGCCATGAAAATTGAAAGCGGTAGAAGAGGTAGAATAAATCGTTCTTCTTTATGTGGATTTAAGCTGAAAAATTAATAAGTCAAATTATAGTGCTCTGGAAGGGCGGATTCACACTAGAGTTAAAAGCTAGCGCAAATAAAAGAACAGACAAGGATTTTAAGAATCGATAATTAAATTAAGGTGGAAGGAAAAGCAAAACGGCGCCGAATCAGGAAGGAAGAGTGTAATATGATAGGAAGGAGCAAACAACGAAGCCCTGAATAGATTAGAATGGAAAAGGAGCTTACACAGCTGCTTAGCATCAAGGGTTGTTGAAGGACCTTCAAAGGCTAGATTCACACTAGAATTACAAACTAGTGGAAGTAAGAACACAAGGAGTTGAAAAAGGCAATATATTGAAAGGGAAAGCAGGACGTCCTCGAAAGAGTCGAGAAATGACCATAAGAAAACATTCAAGAAAAAGTGGGATATCATAGGATGGAGCAAATAGTGTAGGACTGGATAGATTAGGGCGGAGAAGGAGCTTCCACAGCGCAGCTACCGCAGCGCAAAACTCTCCAGCTTTTCTTCGTAATTCTAAATAGAACCATTCTAGACTAGAATTATACCTCAAAATTATTTCCTAAATTATTTTAATTAAATGAGAACAGATTTAGCTCTTTAAAAACTTCCTTTCTAATTTTAGAGGCCGCCCAGAAGGTAAACGTTGGTTTACATTACTATGAAAATTGTTCTCTTTGACTTGTGCGGCTCTCAAAATTCAAGATTCATTTTATAAAAACAGCTTTTATACTTTTGACCTAGACCACAACTAAATTCCACTTATTTTATCAGCATCCATAAATTATAAGGTGAATTATTTCCGAACGATTAATTGCACTGACAAAAATGGAACAAATAGTTCGTAAAACAATGGGTACAGCCCCTCAATGGTTTGATTTTATTCCTGCTTCAGGTAGGCAGACGCTTCATACAAAGGACGATTTGTTTCAATCAATATTTTTCAAAAAAAATATCTGAGCAATGACAAAAATTCTATATGGGATAGTACGTTAACATATTATCATAACAGAGCACAAAACAACTTTTGTTCCTTTTGCTAACTTTGGATGGTGAATTAATGTTTTATTTGATTTCTTTAAAGTAGTTTCTTATATTTGTTTTCAAGCTGGGCCTCTGTCTTTAACATTTACTCTTTCTATGAATGCATGTCAAATGATGATTATGAACCAGTATTCTAAAAGCAATTGCTTCTTTATTTCAAGTCTAAACATTCGCCAATAATTTCTTTTATTTTTTTTTCAAGATGGGTCTCTGTGTTTAGTTTTGAAAAATATGAAATTCGTTAAATATGCTTTCTCTAAATAACTTCACGTGAAATAATGATTATTAGCTAGTATTCTTTAAAACCTGTTTCTTTATATCAAGTCTATGCATTTGCTAGCAATTTCTGTTCAATTAACACCACCCAAAAGTCGTTTGGCTTCATAGCCCAAGTTACAAATTTTGCTCAACTTCTAGTTTACAAGAAAGCAGTCTCCAAAACAGCTTATAAAAGTTAAAATGGGAAGAAAGAAGAAGAAGAAAGAGACGAAGAAAGTCTACACTACCTTGCAAAAAATAGTGAAAACACGAAATCTAGAGTTATTTCCCATAATATTTCCGATTCGTAATAGAAAGCGGTTTCCAAAGAATCTTAAAAAAGATAAAATTGAAAAAAAGAAGAAAAAAGACCCTAGATTACCTTGCAATAAACAATGAAACCGCAAAAATTCCAGCGAATTGCAATAGCATTTCAAATTTTTCATAGAAACCATATTCCCAAAAAACAGGAGAAGAAAAAAAAATTTTGCGAAAGCGTTTAATTCTTGTCTTTATTGTTTTATTATTTTGTTTTCTTTTACTGCTCCATCTTCTTGCTTTTGTATGACGGGTTTTCAAATAAATAAATAAAAAAATATTACCTAGTAACAAATAATGAAAACACATAAGTTCCAGCGATTTGCCATAATATCTCCAATTGTCCATCTTTTTTCCTCCTGAACATTGAAAACCATTGCAACACAAATGGCAGAGTTAAAATATGAAGCTGATCTGGTATCACAGATGTCAAATAATATGTAAACTTTTCAACTCCAAAGATTGTAGATCCTTGGTTGTAGACATTAAACATGAAAAAGTGGTAAGGATTGAAAACAAATCTTTCGCAAAAATACGAGTCGACTGCAGTTGAAGCAGCCAGCAGCAGAAGACTAAAAAAGAAAAAAAAATTGAAATTAGAAAGTTTTCATAGTCTGAATTCAAAGGGAATTTTATAGTCGAAAATAGAAGCGCTTAGAAAAGTTTTGCATTGCCGCAAATTTTACCGTTATGCCGCTTATAAACTAAAAGTTTCCTTTCAGAAAATCCCATGTAGTACTAGCAGTTGCTTTGGCAATATACAACTACTACTACTAACAACTCACCGCAGCACCAATTCGCCCCAGATCTGCATTGATACGCGCGCTCTTCATCCATCCCAGTCTGTTCAAAGTCTTTATACCACTCTTTATACCCTCGCTAAAAATCCCCATTTCTCTTAAACCCTTCCTTGCGACCTTCCCCATAAAATTCGGGGGATGATTTTCTTTTCGTTTGGCCCTAGATGGTTGACCAAAAAGGACAATCTTTGGCAATGCTCTTGCTTCTTCTTTGCTTTGTTTTTTTTTGGAGGGAGGAAGGTGGAGGGGACTAAGACAGTAAAACCATAAATGACATTCAAGTTTGTTAGAGTATTTAATAGGGGGGGGGGGGGGTACCACTCTTTTTGGTGGTTGTTTTTACCTGCTAACGTTGATTAGCCTTGGTTGTTCTTTTTTTTAGGAAATTTTAGGACATTTTCAAAGTAAATAAAATGTTAAAAATACGCCATTCTCATTTGTAAACCTTGACGAGTCTTATGATATTACTGTATTTTTGTTTTATTGTTTTTGATATTCTAACAAATAAAAAAAAACGAAATACATATTGTGTTCGACAAAGCACATTAAGGCAATAGCCCAGCTCTTAATTGTGGTAATTTATGTTCGCTTTAAGTTTAACCTAATTATCAGATTTAGTTTCTATTCATTTCAGGATTCATCTATTTATCCACAGTGACCTTGATTTTGGTGTCATATTCATTTTATTTCTGTTTGTTTTGGGTCTCATTTTTTTCATTTCATTCATTTTTTTTCATTCATACACCGTTACTCCTATTCGTTTTAGTTTTAAACTATTATGCGGGTTAATTTAAGGGTAACAATTCTTAATTCAATCTTTTCGGCCAAACATCTAGGGCCAAACTAAAAGTAGGTCACCATGAATAGGGTAGGAGGAGGTAGTAAGAAAAGCTTTAAGGAAAATTAGAATTTCTCGGAAGGGTGTAAAGAGCTTTGAATAGATTAGGATATAGTACGAGCATGCGTAGCTGTGTTGACCACAGGCGGCTCGGTACTGCAGTGAGCCATTAGTAGTAGTAGTTATTTCTCGTTGCCTAGATTTTAGTATGGTTCTTTGCTTTTCCTTGAAAAGCTTGCGTTTTTATAAAGCAGTTTCAAAGCTATTTTAAGAAAAATGAAGAGGAAGAATATACCTGGGACCAATAGCAATCCTGAAAGATTTCCAAAAGTTTGTCCAATCACGAACAAGATGTGATACCCCCAAGGGGATGAAAATTACAATGCAGGTGCATCTAATGCAAAACGCTAAAGCAGCAACTATCATATATTGCCAGTACGATCGACCTGAAAATAGAATTTATGAATTTAAAAATGAATTTGTATTAAATAATTATCATTGAAGGGTAAGCTCAAAAACGTAGGCACTCAAAAAATTTGTTCACTACCTAAAACGTGAAGGTTGGATCCAAAATGAGGGATGTGCAGTTTAAATTAAAAGAATATATATGTTCTCCAAATACCAACAGCCCGAAAAGTTAAAGGGAAAACCATATTACATTTATTAGTTTCATATTAGTTTCAAGTAGATCTTCTTTTTCACTTATTTACAGAGCTTCAAAACTTTGGAATAAACTGAGTATAGATATCAAGGAAATAGGTAGCTTTGGCCAGTTTTCACTTTTGATACAGATTAACTAAAATAAATTTCCCTAGGTTATTCGTTTGTAATATTTATGTATTTTTGTTTGTTATTTTTTTTTTATCTTGGGGTCACGCAAGGTAATTCATTGTTTATGTTTTTTCTATTGTTGTTGATTTCGGTATATGGTCTCATTGTCCATATTTTTCTCATTCTCCATATTCTCTCTTTATTTTCCTTGAATTTAGCACAGCCTCGCAACCTTCGCTTATGTTGTGCTATTGATTAAGAAATATTTATTTCTAATAAAATTGTTCTACTACTACCACTACAGCACTGAGAAGATTGTAATGACTCACACAGAATAATGCCTGTTCATCCGATTTTTTTTTACCCACTCTCCACTGTTGATCCATTTTATAATAGCTAGAACCCTATTTTCTTTTTTTAGCACTAGGAGGGGGGGGGGAACAAACACGACATTGCTGCGACATTTTTTAATGAAAAATTGTGCCTTACTACAATCCAATTACTTTTGATTCTTAAAATTGCACTAGAACTTTCAATTTCCCTTTTAATCAGCCCTCTCATATGTTTCGACGGCCACCCCTTCTAAATAAAGTGGTCGGATGAAAAAAAGGGGAAAAACAAATAGAGGCAACGTCGTTCATAACTAATTTCCCCTTACCCGGGGAAATTTGATAAACTTGAAGTAGTGCAATATTACGAGTTAGTCTTCTTAATTCCCACCCATTGGTATACCTGTCAAACGGTGATTGCCACTGCTGACGTGGGCCTGCCCCACTAACAAGTACGAGTTTTTTGGCAACTGTTGTAAATTACTTTTGATAAATTTGAGCTACAGATAATGGCTAAATTTAGTATTCATGATCTGGCTCTAGCAAAGTTTCGAGGATTCCCCGATTGGCCAGTTCGTATTATTGATATAATGAGTAATGAGAAATTACTTCGTATATGAAAGGGGCTGCTTCCTCATCAACGCCCCGCTCTTTACACTAAAGTTTGACTCTTTCTCTCAACTCTTCTTTTTAAAACAGTAAAAAAATTTAGCGTAAAGAGCGGGGCGTTGATGAGGAAGCAGCCCCTTTCATATACGAAGTAATTTCTCTTCGTTTTAAGTTTTAATGTCGCTCCTTACTTTCAGTTAAAAAAACTTGTTTTTTTTTATTTAATTTTTGAACGTTTTTGAATAAATGCATGTTTTGATTTTGGCTTTCCGCAGAGGAATAATTAAAACGAAATTTACTTTTTTTTTTTTGCTAAATGGCTTTTTCATAGTTTTGATCGAATGATTTTGAGAATAAAAGGAGCGGGGGAGGAAGCCTAGTCACCCTCCGATTTTTTGGCTACTTAAAATAAATTAGCTTACGTAACGAACTTATGTATTCTCATGTATTTATTACGTATATGAGGAGTTCACCCCCACGTCAATGCCTCTGAATCACAAAAGCCGGAGAATAAATAGTTGAAATTACTAAAAATACATTAGCGTAAAGAGCGAGGTATTAGGAGGTGGAGAGCCCCTCATATGCGCAATAATTTCTGTTCGTTTTAAGTTTTAATGCTGCTCCTTAGTTCCAGTTGAAAAAACTTTTTCATATTTATTTTTTCATTGTGTTTTTTTTTTAAATAATGCTAGAAAATCCTGCGCTTCCTTCATGGAAATTTTCTCCCCCATGACAAATTTCTCCATCGAAAGTTCCCCCAACATGTCCCCCTCTTCTCAGCCCCTCCCCCAACCAAAAAATCCCCCTGAAAACGTCTGTACACTTCCCAATAACCATTACTATATGTAAGCACTGGTCAAGTCCCCAAAGACATAGTTATAAGGTTTTTCGACTAAGCTGAATAAAATGGAAATCTCATAATTTTTATCCGTTGATTTGGAAAAATAATTGGCGTGGGAGGGGGCCTAGGTGCACTCCAATTTTTTTGGTCACTTAAAATGGGCACTAGAACTTTTCATTTCCGTTAGAATGAGCCCTCTTGCAATATTCTAGGACAAGAGGGTCGATACGATCACCCCTGGGAAAAAAAACAACAAACAAACAAACAAATACACACGCATCCGTGATCTGCCTTCTGGCAAAAAATGAAAAATTCCACATTTTTGTAGATAACAGCTTGAAACTTCTACAGCAGGGTTCTCTGATACGCTGAATCTGATGGTGTGATTTTCGTTAAGATTGTATGACTTTTAGGGATGTTTCCCCCTATTTTCTAAAATAAGGCAAATTTTCTCAGGCTCTTAACTTTCGATGGGTAAGACTAAACTTGATGAAACTTGTATATTTAAAATCAGCATCAAAATGCGATTCTTTTGATGTAGCTTTTGGTATAAAAATTCCATTTTTTAGAGTTTTGGTTACTATTGACCCGTGGTCGCTCCCTACTACAGTTCGTACCACGAACTGTTCGATCACTGTCGAGGGTGTTACAGTCACTGATAAGCAGCAGATTGCTGACGAGTTTGGTAAATTCTTCTCTGGTATTGGAAGTAGAATCAAGGCAGACACTTCTCACGGAGACCCAGCGAAAAGTGACACGCTCTTGAAGATAATCGAGGTGAACATCATAAATTTCAATTTGTAAAAGCGTCAATTGAAGAATTAACAAAATTGTGAATAATTTAAAGTCAAATGCTACTGGTATTGACGGTTTGAATCTGAAAGCATTCAAAGTAGTTTCAGTGTATCTACTATCATGTCTTCTTTACCTCGTTAACCTGTCACTTGAAGTCGGTCAAATCCCTGAAGCGCTTAAACAAGCAAAGGTCCTACCACTGTTCGAATCAGGCAATAAGCAAGATATGACGAACTGGCGACCTATAAGCTTATTACCACTATTCTCAAAGATATACGTGGGTTTCAGAACTAAACATTCAACTGTTCATGCAGCATATCATCTAATGGAGTGCGTTAATAGTGCCCTAGAAAGGAATCTTGTCCCTCCTACTGTGTTCATAGATTTTAGAAAAGCATTTGATATCGTTGATTTGAATCTTTTATCAAGTAGGCTAGCTTGTTTGGGAGTCCGTGAGAAGTGTTTGGATTGGTTTAGGTCTTACTTGCATGGTAGGTCCGTCAAAGTTATGATAGATGATGTGGTAGGGAAACCCTTTAATGTGAATTGTGGAGTGCCCCAAGGTTCGGTATTAGGACCTTTACTGTTTCTTATATATGCGGATATAATGCGTTTTTACCTTCCTGGTGCCGTAGTTACATCATTCGCAGATGACACAGCGCTTACAGTGATTGAGGAATCTGTCGAAGATCTTATAGAGATAACTAATGTAGCTCTGGAGAATTTATCTCAGTTCACAAAGCATAGTTTTCTTGCAGTGAATATTGAGAAGACTAATTATATGATATTTAGTCGTATTGGTAAAGTTGAAAATAATTGTCATAGTATTCTTTTATAAGGTGTTTCCATTAGTCAGATTTTTCAATGTAGATATCTAGGATTTTATTTTGAAATAAATTTTAGTTGGATTCATCATTGCAAAGTTTTACCTTCAAAATTGGCTCGAAGAGTTGGTATTTTAAGAAGATTTCATAATTTTTTCCTCTACATGTCCTGTAGGCAATTTGTTATTCCATTGTCCATCCTTATTTAGTGTATGGTTGTTCATTGTATGCAAGCAATTTTTCTAGGCATGCGAAAAGGGTCCAGATTATGCAGAATAAGGCAATTAGAAGTTTGGGTGAGTATCTTGCGTGTGGTAGCATACATATATCTGTTTAGTTCCAACAGACGTGCAACTCTGTTAGATATGCTAAGCGTCTTAAGACCCTTGTGGTCTATACTTCGTATGCAGTGTTTCATTCCTTTGTAAGTGCTTTCTGAATATGCAGTTGAGCTCTTGATAGTATATGTTAGGGCCCGTGCCCCTTTATTATCAAACCAATCTCCCTTTTCTCTTATAGGTGTTTTTACCCACAATATAGTTTTATTTACAAGTCAAACTCTCGTAGAGGCTAGCCTGTTTCGAATGTAATAATTTAACACGATATTCGCTTCTAAAGTTTTACACTATCAAGTGGATAATTCTCGAGGTTATTAAGATGTGAGTTTTATTTATTAGTTTGTTTTTTTTTTGTTCTTTTCTTTATATGTTTCGTTTAACTTAATTTATCTTTAATTTTTTTTTCCTGTTGATAAAGGCGTCAGGAAGTGGAGTCAAAATATTAGGATTTCTATTATTTAAAGTTTGTTGTTTTTTTTGCTCCACTTTTTATTTAAATTCTACACGTTTTTCTCTCTATTAAATTCTATATTGCTGATTCGTGAGGTATTTTCGACTAGGATTAACTTCCGCTTGGTTATACCTACCCTAATCCCCCTCCTCTATCCAAAGGGTTCCTACTACAGCCAGCCAGGGGAGTACAAACCATCCCAATCTGTTCAAATATATCACTCTTTATCCCTTCCAATGAAGTTCCAACCTCCCTTAAATAATGCCTTTGGACCTCTTCTCACCTGTTTCAGTGACGACCTTCTTTTTGAAGGCTACCTATGGGTGCGCAAAAAGCCTAATCTTAGGTGATCTGTTATCCTTCCTCCGTTAAACCTGACCTAGCCATATCAGCCTCTCTATGATTATAATAATAGAAATTAGCATCAAACATAAGACTATCCTTCGTAATTTCCTCTCGAAAACTTTTTGACATATCTACCTCAGCCTTTCAAAGGAACAGCGTTTCAGGGCCATACTCAGCCACCGTCATTACCGTTGCTTCCAATGTTCTAACATTAATTCGCAGATACTTTATTGTCCTGTTTTTCCAAAAAAAATTAATTGTAAAAAAAACACACTCTGTTCTACTTTTTATTTCTTCGCAGCATCCATTATCTTTACTAATCATACTTCCTAAATAAAATCAACCCAACTACTTGAACGATTTTCTCATTACGTAGCATAACCTTTTCACCCTTATTTATGCCTAGTCTCAGCGACTTAGTCTCCTTAACATTGATCTCAAACCTGTTCTAGCACCTTGTTTTCTCAAAACGTCCAAAAACTCATTAATTATATTTATGAAACTCAGACAGTTTGTACGCTAGTGAAAGATGCACCCCGTTACAGCTATGAAGCCTCGCAAGCAGGATTTCAACAATTCGTGGTAACGAACTGTAAGTAAGGAGCGACTCGGCTCAGTAGTAGCTGAAACTCTAACAAACGGAATTTGGATACCAATAAATACATCAAAAGAATTGGATTTTAATGCTGATTTTTAATATATAAGTTTCATCAAGTTTAGTCTTACCCATCAAAAGTTACGAGTCTGAGAAAATTTGCCTTATTTTCGAAAAAAGGGGAAAACACGCCCTCAAAGTCATAGAATCCTAATGAAAATCACACAATCAGATTCAGCGT
The DNA here is from genome assembly GCF_032884065.1 of Artemia franciscana. Taxonomy (NCBI): domain Eukaryota; kingdom Metazoa; phylum Arthropoda; class Branchiopoda; order Anostraca; family Artemiidae; genus Artemia; species Artemia franciscana. The sequence continues at coordinate 12,186,364 of NC_088873.1, read as the reverse complement.
ATCAGAGAACCCTACTGTAGAGGTTTCAAGCTCCTATCTGCAAAAATGTGGAATTTTGTGTTTTCTGTCAGAAGAAAGATCACGGATGCGTGTTTATTTGTTGATATGCTATGTTTCTTTTTCTCCAGGGGTAATCGCATCGACCCAATGGTCTTAGAATGTCGCGAGAGGGCTCATTATGGCGGAAATTAAAAACTCTAGTGCCCTTTTTAAGTGACAAAAAAAAATTGGAGGACAACTAAGCCCCCTCACACGCTCATTTTTTCCCCAAAGTCAACGGATAAAAATTTTGAGGTAGACATTTTGTTCAATATAGTCGAAAAATCTAATAACTTTGTCTTTGAAGATGACTTAATCACCTAAAGTCCCCGGGGGAAGGGCTGCAAGTTATAAACTTTGCTCATTGTTTACATATAGTATTGGTTATTGGGGAGTATACAGACAAATTAAGGGGGGATTTTTCTGGCGATGGAAGGGAGGGGGAGTTGGGAGCTAGTAGGGAGGATCTTTCCATGGAGGAGTTTATCATGGAGGGAGATAATTTAGATGAAGGGGGCGCTGGATTTTCCAGCATTATTTAAAAAACAATGAAAAATTAAATAAAAAAAAAACAAGTTTCTTCAACTGAAAGTAAGGAGCAACATTAAAACTTAAAACGAACAGACACTATTATGTATATCAGCGGGTTTGCCCCTCCTCAAAACCTCGCTCTTTACGCTAAAGTATTTTTAGTAATTTCAAAAGAGCTATTTATTCTAATTAAACGGCCTTTGTGATTCAGGGGAATTCTCAAAGACTTAGAGCAAAATTTGATCTTTAGCGTAAAGAGCAAGGTATTGACGAGGGGGAAAACCCCCCTCATATACGCAATAATACGTATATAGAAGTTCGTTACGTAAGTTAATTCGTAAGTTACGTATATTTATTGCTAATAAAAATGTTCGCGAATAAGATTAAAAGTTCTAGTGGCTATTTCAGTAGCCCAAAATTTGGGGCAACTAGGGCCCCTCCCCTACCCCTTTTTTCTCAAAATCATCCGATAAAAACTTTGAGGAAGCCATTTCACCAACAAAAGCAAAAATCAGCATGCAAATTTCATTTTGATTATCCATGTACGATGAGCTAAAGTCAAGACCTGCATCAATCCAAAAACGTTCAAAAATTAAATGAAAAAAAAGTTTTTTTAACTTAAAGTAAAGAGCGACATTGAGAATTAAACCGAACAGAAATTTTTTCGTATATGAAAGGGACTATCTCCCCTTCAACGCCCCGCTCTTTACGCTAAAGTTTGACTCTTTGTCACAACTCTACTTTATAAAACAATAAAAAACTATAGCGTAAAGAGCTGGGTGTTGAGGACAGAACATCCTAACACTATCAAACACGAAACATGGAAAAATAAGGTGAGAATCAATCGATTTTCTAAACATCGTCATTTTTTCTTCTACAAATACGCTGTATTTCTGGCAGTTTTGTTTCTGAAGACTATTATATTTTTTAATTTAAGCCGTCTTGGCTGAGTGGTTGGCGCGCTGTCGTGGGAATTCTGTGTCCAAAGGGCACGGGTTCAATCCCAGTTGTGACCAGTTATTTAGTTTGGGACGGGGGTCAGTGGCGTGACTGTAAGCTCAGCCAGAGTCGACCCAGCTCTAAATGGGTACCTGGAGAAATCTGGGGAAGGTAAGCAGGAAGGGTGTGTGAAAGCACAAGATGGTTGCCCCCCCCCATTGCACTTCCTGGCTGAAGGGCCATGAAATGGAGATCGGCACCGCCGGTTTGGACCTTAAGGGTCTAGTGCCGTCTTACATGTATATATATTTGTTAATCACATCTTAATTTACGGAATCTACTTATTAATCTAGACGTAGGACTTATTTCGCAGTTTCCACTTCTTCTCAGACAACTGTAAGAACTACAATAGAATTCTAGTGACTCTTGTCGAACCCCTATCAGAAACAATGTTAAACCGATGCATATAAAAAAGCAACATCACAATTAGATCGTATCCAGGAATTTTTTCGGGGAGTGGGGTTTACAAAAAAACTTTAAAAAACACATCTAAATTTTGTTTATTACTCATTTGTGTTGTGTTTTTACGTGTCGGACAAAAATTTCAGGGGGGGAGGGGTTCTAACCCTCCAACATCCTCCCCTGAATACGGCCTTGATCTCAAACCTAATAATAATAATAACAACGTAGAATTTTATGAGGATTGTCTCAACTCTGGTCAGATTTGAGAAAACTAGAGCCACGGTAAAAAAAAATGTAAGTTTGGAAACCCTAAAACCAAGTCACAATTTTTTTTTTTTTTTACGCTTTAAATTTAGCTGAGACTCAGGCAATTTAATTTTAAAGTTTAACTGATAAAATAAAATCGTCTTGTTATACATGCATTAAACTCAAATGGCCAATGACCAACCAATTCTAAGAAAACACACTGTGGGACAATGCGAATAATAAACTTCAAATATGGATATCTGATTGACAAGGGCCCCGATCGATCCTCTTCCCCTAGTTTTGAATAAAACTATGTTTCAGAATTCATATAAAAATAGAAAAAAAAAGCAAAAATCCAGCCTAAGATTTTAAAAATCGATTTTGTTGTGTCGTTTTTTTTTGTAAACTAATGCTAATAAAAGGTAATTTGTCCCCCACATTTTTTTCGATTGACATCCCTGCTCATTGACAATGTTATCACGAATTATTGACTTAAATTTATTGTGCAGGGGAAAACTTATGCCGCAAAATCAATAATTTTGGTTTTTAGGCGGATTTTCACTCATCTGCTCCGAACCGAAAAAATGAGAAAGAAATGTAGAAATAGAAACGCTGTTGTTTTTGGTCTATGCCTTACCTTTTTCAAAACTGAATGGATACAAATAGAGCACAATCAAGAGTAAGGACATCTCAATGGAGTTGGTCAAAGTACGGACCCCGATATGGAAGTTGAAAAAGTTCACCATCAAAAAGAAAGTCGTCATGTTAGCTATGCGGTTTCCAAAGTTCTTTCTGATAAATTTGACAAAGCAATATTCGCCAATTGCTTGAAGTGTTCCTTGCATGAGACGCGGAGCTAGAATCTGAAAAAAAAATTATTTAAAAAACATTTAAAAGTCAATTTTTTGTTTTTCATTTGAAAACATGGAATTAAAAAAAAATCAAGCGAATTTATAGGACTTATAAGATAATAATGGGTAATTTCTAATAATAATGAAAATTTGGGGTGAGATGCGGTCCACCCCAAAATACAAGCGTTACTAAATTTTGTCCGATTTTGGTATATGAAGTATCATTTCAAATGTGCTTTAAAAAGGTAAACTATTGCTACAGCTGTGAGATTTCTATCTATTATTTTTTATTTAAATCAAAATTTTGCCTCGTGTTTTCTTCTTCTTCTACTTTTAGTCTTATTTTTTTTACATTAAAAGTTATTTTTCACAAATTACAGAAAAAAATTCCATAAGAAAACAACCTTTTTAAAAATCGCTCACCCTCAAAAGATTTGGAGAAGCTTGTCTGCGGTTAAAAACCCACCAGTGCTGTGAACGGGTTAAAGTATATCAGAGACAACGATAGGCAGTCAATGAAACCCAGGGGTTTCTACAGAAAGCAGGGAAAACTTGCAAGACTTTTCCAGGGGGTTAAGGCCTGAAAAAGGTTTGTTTATGCTAAAAAAAAAATAACCATGTTGTTATGTTATTCTGGACATTCTGGGGCGGGGAGCCTTAATTTTCTTGTTCAACCCAGTGGCCATGCTTCTAGACAGTTGTACGAAACTTGAAAAAAGGTAAAAACGATACGAATTCAACAGCCTTATCTACAGACGTTGTTCACCATAAACATTCAGCTTTTCTTAATTTCTGGCAGCATAGAACATGAGTTTTTTTTCAGAAAAGACCTTTCAAAAGCGATACTCAGTTCTACTAATTGGGACAGTGAAAAGTTTTGGGGTAAAGTTGCATTATGCTAAACCGAGGCGGCACCCACTCTCTATCCTCTCGTGTACATTATAGAGCGTTAGATTCTTATATTTTCTAGAGTCCCTCAGGCATCCCTAATTTAAGAAAAAAACCTGGACCTCTCCAGGATCCATCTCTAGACTGCTTTTGTACGTTTCCTGGGAATTCTATGAGATGAAAATCTATCATTTAGAAATCATAATAATTATGATTAAGCTGAAGATGGCAAAAAGTCTTGGTGTCCTTCCAAAGGTTAAACAATCATTTTCTGGTCGCATTCTTAAACTTATTTTCCCTTCATTGATTCAATCATATGCTTCTTATTGTCCGCTAATATGGATGTTTACCATTCCGACTTCTACACGTTCAGTTTCTTCTGTCCACAAGGGGGCCAAAAAGATTACTAAAGAGACGAATGTTTCATCAATCAAGCCTCTTCTAAATGTTCGGTCTGGGTATATCGCATCCTGTGCATATTCTGCTTCCTCTATAGTCCACGTACAGCTGTCAGTTGTTTTCAAGTGTACATCTTTTGTTTATATTTTTTTTATCATGCGACCTTCAAAATACAACTGATGAAATAATTCCTACTACGCGCTGCGCTCGGTCCAACTTTAATCTGGTAACAGCAAGTTGAAACTTGAAAGGTATGGAGTTCAGTCAGCAGCGACACAAGGTAGTCATTTGTTTGGGACCTTCAAAAAGTTGTTGTTGGATTTCCTTTCAGAAGAGTTTAATATATAGGGTTAAACAGAAAATTTAAGTTTAATAGTAAATTGCAAATTCTTTATCTATTATTATTACAGTTGATATATATGCGATATACATTAATTATTATAGTTACGTTTTGGTATTATAAAGACGAAATTGTTGGCTTAGAGTTGGTCTGTACTGATCAAATTCGTATTATCTTAAAGATACAAGTGTCGACAAACAAAATTATGAACGCTATCTAGCGTTTGGTGACACTTGGCATTTTTCCAGCTCTGTAATCATTTTTCTGCCAAGGACTAAGATCAGATACTTATTAATACCCCAAATTTACCTAATATATTGATTAAATTCATTATTCTCATTATTACACTAAAATCACAAGTGCCTCCTAATGCTAGATAGCGTTGATAGTATTTTTGTGTCGACAATAGTGCCTGTTTCCCCTCTTATTAGTTACCCGTCCTCTTTGATCGGGTGTAAAAGGTGCAGAGTGAGTTGTTGGAAGCCTCCCTCATACATGAGATAATTTATGTTCTTTTTTACTGTTAATCTCTTTTACTTTTGTGTTTTCATAAAAAAAATTGTTTTGTTCGTTTTAATGTCCTTTTCTGGGTATGTCAGTGTCTACAGAAAAGCTTTGTACATTTCGATCTCTCTCAGTGAAAAATTATTTTGACTTTCAATCTCCTTTCATGTTTTGCCACAATAGGACCTGGAACCAAAATGATAACTTAGAGAACAATCATTTACGAAGAGAAAGGATGAGAGAGAGAGAGAGAGAGAGAGAGAGAGAGAGAGAGAGAGAGAGAGAGAGAGAGAGAGAGAGAGAGAGAGAGAGAGAGAGAGAGAGAGAGAGAGATAGGTTTATTTAAAACAACATCGTAGCTAACAGCTAATTTGCGTTGCTTCACTATGCTAAATAACAAACTAACACAAAAAAAGGTACAAGCGAATTTGCGTGGCGGTTCGTGCGTAGAAGTAGCTCTACTGTGAACAGTGCTGACATCTAAAAAAAGGGACGGTAGCAGCACCTGGTAGCTTCGTCAGAAGATAAAAATCACCAAGTTCGAAAAAGTAGATGGCGCCAATGTATACAGGGGTGAAGAAAGGTCAAATAAAGTATCTTTCCTGTACTTAATTTGCATATTGATGGCACAGAAAACTGTCAGGATAGTCACTGCTTTAACTGGTGACGCCATTGACGAACCAGCACACATATATTGGGCACTATTGAGCTAAACTTGGTAGATGGGCTCTGCAGCTGTGCTCTCCTTTTTAATCAAATTTTGCATCCAGCTGAATTCTCATTTTAGCCGAATCTTTTTTTGGTACTTGTGTATTATTCAGAACACACTCAATAAGTGAAGTTAGGTTCTTTCCTGAAACAAACTACGATGCAGGTACATTTTAATTAGGTAAACCTACGCTAACCTAAATGTTCCTTCTCGTAAGAGTATAAAATTATGTTGTGTCCATTGACGCACTATATTGTTGTGGGCAACAACCCCTTATCCTGGAAAAACATAATTGCCTCCTTTTCAGTCTTTGGCAAATCCCAAATCTTCACTTCAAAATCCATGTTCATGTACTATCTTCTATCACTATGCGTAACAAACTAAATTGAGTTTTGTTTATGTGGCTATGAAACCGGATTTTCTCATAAAATGTACCTACATCGTAGTTTGTTTCACGAAAGAACCTAACTTCACTTATTGAGTGTGTTCTGAATAATACATAACTACCCTTTTTTACTCCACAAATTGTCGCTATCACACCTAAAGATCCTACCTGGCACTTTCGTACTTCATAGATAGTTGTCAAGCCTGTTTACTAAGCTGTTTTTCAAGGGAGAATCAACAGGGCAACTTATATCTAATCACATTTTGGTCCTCCTGATACCAAATTCCCTTGCTGATCCTTCTTTGAGAACTTGACAACCTAGAAGTGAACTGAGAGCTTGTGAGCATAAAATATGATTTAGCCTACAATCATTAGGTGCCACAGAGAGAAAATGGAGCGAATGCAATTTACCAAAAACAAAATGTATTGTGAACAAAATTTATTTACGTTCCACTGACGAAAAAATTCGCCCAACGTGGGGCTCGAACCCACGACCCTGAGATTAAGAGTCTCATGCTCTACCGACTGAGCTAGCCGGGCTTGTAAATATGATAAATCCATAAAGAAGTTAAATTGAATATTCTAGCTTCTACTGAAACCTTGATTACAGTTTACTATAAGGTTTGAGGATGTTTTCTTTGACTGCAAGTTTGAAAAGATAATTTCAATAATTTGAGTAGGGTTTTAAATCATATTAATATTTTTTTTTTGGTACAGGTTTAAAGTAGGGGCTATTGAGTGAGAAGGAAACATCTTAAGAAAGAATTCTTACTTCATAAGATACAGAATAATTGTAGCTAGCACATTTTGACTGCAGCTCCATTATGCTTTGCCCCAACCCCCCCAAATGTACAAATATATAGCCCCAAGTATGTATTTTCCATACATTCTGCCAATGCGTCTCTCATGTTTTAACCCGTGTGCCTATAAATAGAATCAACTGTGACAAACAAGAATAGCGAGATGGCGGAATGCATTCGAAGTATTTAATCTACGCGATATATTTGCACATCAGAGGGGTTGGGGGTAAAATATAGTGAAGCTTCCTTGCAAATTGTGTTAGCTACGATTAGACTGCGTATTATGAAGAAAAAATAGATATGTTTAGTTCTCAATAGCCTCTACTCTAGACCTTCACTTTTTTCTTCAATCTAACACATATTTTTTTCATACTTTTACAAACGTTTCGAATCGGAATTTATCGTAGTTAACTCAAGACAATTTTCTTGGGACTTGTGCTGTAGATCTTTGAAAGTTTCATATTTAAGACCCAAAATTTGGTTCACCAGAAGTGAGTGTCCTTTGGAGGGGGAACGGGTGGAGCTAGGTGCTCCAAAAGACTTTCTGAAATCATAGTTTAGGACAGAGGCATTGCTATACCGTTGCCTATAGTAAAGAGCTATAAGAGTTCAACGTAATATTATTTATCTATCATTTATTTAGTTTCCAGGAAGATTTGGTGCACGATCCAAGAGCACTATTGATGTTTTACTCTCGCATGCATCACACCCCATTGTGCTAAAAAAACAATTTTTTTTAACTGAAAGTAAGGAGCCACATTAAAACTTAAAACGAACAGAAATTACTTCGTATATGAAAGGGGCTGCTTCCTCATCAACGCCCAACTCTCTACACTAAAGTTTGACTCTTTGTCTCAACTCTACATTTTAAAACAGTTAAAAACTTTAGCGTAAAGAGCGGGACGTTGATGAGGAAGCAGCCCCTTTCATATACGAAGTAATTTCTGTTTGTTTTAAGCTTTAAAGTCGCTCCTTACTTTCAGTTAAAAAAAAATGTTTTTTTTTTTTGTTTAATTTCTGAACGATTTTGAATCAATGCATGTTTTGATTTTGGCTCTCCGCAGAGGAATAATTAAAACGAAATTTTTATATTCATTTTTTTTTTTTGGCTAAATGGCTTTCTCATAGTTTTGATCGAATGATTTTGAGAAAAAAAGGAGTGGGCGAGGAAGCCTAGTTGCCCTCCGATTTTTTGGTTACTTAAAAAGGCACCTAGAACTTTTAATTTTTTACGAATGTTTTTATTAGTAAAAGATATACGTAACTTATAAATTAGCCTACGTAACGAACTTTTGTATTCTCATGTTTTTATTACATATATGAGGGGGTTTACCCCCTCGTCAATACCTCACTCTTTACACTAAGCTTAAATTTTGTCCAAATTCAGTAAGAATGACCCCTGAATCACAAAAGCAGTAGAATAAATAGTTGAAATTACTAGAAATACTTTAGCGTAAAAAGCGAAGTATTAGGAGGAGGTGAGTCCCTCATATGCGTAATAATTTCTGTTCGTTTTAAGTTTTAATAATGCTGCCCCTTACTTCCAGTTGAAAAAAAAATTTTCATATTTATTTTTTCATTGTTTTTTTAAATAATGCTAGAAAATCCTGCGCTCCCTTCATGGAAATTGTCTTCCCCTATGACAAATTCCTATATTGAAAGTTCCCCCAACATATCCCCCTCTTCTCAACCCCTCCCCCAACCAAAAAATCCCCCTGAAAACGTCTGTACACTTCCCAATAACCATTACTATATGTAAGCACTGGTCAAAGTTTGTAACTTGCAACTCCTCCTCCAGGGACTGTGGGGGAGTGAGTCATCCCCAAAGACATAGTTATTATGGTTTTCAACTATGCGAAACAAAATGGCTATCTCAAAATTTTGATCCGTTGACTTTGAGGAAAAAATTAGAGTGGGAGGGGGCCCTCCAATTTTTTGGTCACTTAAAAAGGGCACTATAACTTTCCATTTCCGTTTTGCGACATTCTAGGACCACTTGGTTGATACGATGACCCCTGGGAAAAAAAATAATAATAATAAATAAACACGCACCCGTGATCTGTCTTCTGGTAAAAAAAATACGAAATTCCACATTTTGTAGATAGGAGCTTGACATTTTGGTTCAGGGTTCTCTGATACGCTGAATGCGATGGTGTGATTTTCGTTAAGATTCTGTGATTCTTAGGGGGTGTTTTCCCCTGTTTTCCAAAATAAGGTAAATTTTCTCAGGCTCGTAACTTTTGATGACAAAGACTAAATTTGATGAAACTTATATATTTAAAATCAGCATAAAAATCCGATTCTTTTGATATATCTTTTAGCATCGAAATTCCGTTTTTTAGAGTTTCGTTTTCTATTGAGCCGGGTCGTTCCTTACTACAGTTCGTTACCACGAACTGTTTGAAACTGTGGAATTTTGTATTTTTGCCAGAAGAAAGATCACAAATGCGTGATCACAAATAAGATCACAAATAAATAATGAATAACTTTGATAATGAATAAGAAACAAAACAAATTTAGATCAGTAGGGCCGTCGATTTCTTATAACTTGTACTCTGGTTTTAATTTATAATTCATTGAAATTAAGGTTTTTATTCTAGTTGGATAGTGTATTTTTCTAATTTCTTTTATTTTCCATGTTGAGATAGATTTCGTAATTTTTTAATTTTATTTAAAAAATTAATTTTTATTTAATTTAATTTTTAAATTTTTTCGTTTAAAACTTTTTGGCGTTATTAAAGGTGTTACTTTTGTGTATCAAAGTATTTTAGTGATAATCTAGGTTTGTGTATTTTGGCTATTTCGCTGATTTTTTTTTTTCTTCAACCCTCAACCTTTTTCTCCAACCTCCAACTCTCTAACCTCGGAGATTACAAACATTTTGAATTTAAATTTATATATCTTAGCCCGGGTGTGCATTTTCTCTTACTGTTTCTGATCTACTTTTAATAATTATTCTTCTTTTCGCTGTTCACACATGTAGCGCTGATGAATATCTTCCGTTATTTTATATACACTTATACGGGATAAAGAGTAAATATAATAACTTACTAAATTATAAGGCTGATCCAGCCCGAGTGCTTCAAGTATCCAATAAACAAAACTAATTATCAAGGGATAAAGAAAACTGCGGAGACCCTCTTTCCATTCCCAGGTAATTGCACCGTACCTAAAAAGTAAATATATTTCTATACTTCTGTACGAATATACTTCTGGTTTATCAACCTCTCCAAATTTTATTATATTTGGTAAATTCATACTGCATTTAAATGTGAAAAAAATATATGTATTGAGTATAATTCAATACACTTACTGGAAGGGTGTAAAGAGAGAAGTTTTAAATAGATCGGAATGGAGGAGAAGCAAGCCTAGCTGTCTTTTCCTCATGCGGCTTACTGCTGCGTTGAGTTGTAAGTAGTAGTAGTTGTAGGCTACAACTTTAAATATACAATATTCCACTTTAATGTTCAGATCATATTAAATCGAATTCATACAGTAAATTTGTTTATTAAATTAGGAAAAAGAGTAAATAACTAAAGAATTAGTAATAGAGTCAGAATCAAAAGTGACCACTCAGAGGTCACGGCACAGTACCTACTCTTTCTTTCTACTCTTCTTTTTAAAACAGTAAAAAACTTTAGCGTAAAGAGCGGGGTGTTGATGAGGAAGCAGCCCCTTTCATATACGAAGTAATTCCTGTTCGTTTTAAGTTTTAATGTCGCTCCTTACTTTCAGTTAAAAAAATTGTTTTTTTATTTAATTTCTGAACGTTTTGAATCAATGCATGTTTTGATTTTGGCTCTCTGCAGAGGAATAATTAAAACGAAATTTGCATATTTTTTTTTTTTGGCTAAATGGCTTTCTCATAATTTTGATCGAATGATTTTGAGAAAAAGAGAGCGGGGGAGGAAGCCTAGTTGCCCTCCAATTTTTTGGTTAATCAAAAAGGCAACTAGAACTTTTAATTTTTTACGAATCTTTTTATTAGTAAAAGCTTAAATTTTGTCCCAATTCATTAAGAATGACCCCTGAATCACAAAAGCCGTAGAATAAATATATGAAATTACTAAAAATACCTTAGCGTAAAGAGCGAGGTATTGGGAGGAGGTAATTTTCATTGTTTTTTTTTTTAAATAATGCTAGTTAATCCTGCGCTCTCTTCATGAAAATTTTCTTCCCCCATGAAAAATTCCTCGATGCAAAGTTCCCCCAGCATATCCCCCTCTTCTCAACCCCTCCCTTCAACCAAAAAATCCTCCTGAAAACACCTGTACACTTCCCAATAACCATTGCTATATGTAAGCACTGGTCAAAGTTTGTAACTTGTAGTCCCTCCCACGGGGACTGTGGGGGAGTAAGTCGTCCCCAAAGACATAGTTATAAGGTTTTTCGACTACGTTAAATAAAATTTGCTATCTCAGAATTTCGATCCGTTGACTTTGGGAAAATAATTAGCGGGGGAGGGGGCCTAGGTGCCCTCCGATTTTTTGGTCACTTAAAAAGGGCACTAGAACTTTTCATTTTCGTTAGAATGAGCCCTCTCGCAACATTCTAGGACAACTGGGTCGATACGATCATTCCTGGAAAAAAAAAGAAAAAAAAAGAAATAAACACGCATCCGTGATCTGCCTTTTTTGAAACTTCAACAGTAGTGTTCTCTGATACGCTGAATCTGATGGTGTGATTTTCGTTAAGATTCTATGAATTTTAGGGGGTGTTTCCCTCTATTTTCTAAAATAACGCAAATTTTCTCAGGCTCGTAACTTTTGATGGGTAAGACTAAACTTGATGAAACTTATATATTTAAAATCAGCATTAAAATGTGGTTCTTTTGATGTAGCTATGGGTATCAAAATTTCATTTTTTAGAGTTTTGGTTACTATTGAGCCGGGTCGCTCCTTACTACAGTTCGTTACCACGCACGAACTGTTTGATACTTTTATATACTTTCGGTTTATGAACTTTTCCTGATTTTATTCTTTATGTATCATTAAATCAAAAAAAAAGTCCTGTCACCCGAAATTAAAAACCAACATCAAAATTAAAACAAACAGACATTATTTGGCATGTGACGGTGGCTACCCCTTCCCCAACTCTCACTCTTTAAGCTAAAATTAAGAGGCTTTCGTTTGCATTAGATAGAAAAAGCAAGTTCTTTCAACTGAAAGTAAGGAGCAAGATTAATACTTAAAGTGATCAGGAAGTATTCTGCGTATGTAGAGGTTTGCCCCTCCTCAATTCATCGATAGTTACACTAAAGTTTTTTAGGGCTCCGAGAGAGTTTCCTTTTTCAAATCAATAGCCCTTATCAACGTCTCCAAATTTTATTATATTTGTTAAATTCATACTGCATTTAAATGTGAAAAAAATATATGTATTGAGTATAATTCAATACACTTACTGGAAGGGTATAAAGAGAGAAGTTTTAAATAGATCGGAATGGAGGAGAAGCAAGCGTAGCTGTCTTGTCCTCATCCGGCTTACTGCTGCATTGAGTTGTAAGTAGTAGTAGTAGTATAACTTTAAATATACAACATTCCACTTTAATGTTCAGATCATGTTAAATCGAATTCATTCAGTAAATTTGTTTATTAAATTAGGAAAAAGAGTAAATATACTTTTAAGTATTAATGTTGCTCATTACTTTCAGTTGAAAAGAACTTCGTTTTTTATTTAATTTCTGGTCATTTTTAAAATCCGATCGAGAAATCCCTCTACCCTCTCTGTTGAAAATTACCCACGGAAAACTCCCCAACATAAAATGTATATCATCCCCGGAAAACATTAGTTCTGTTCCCAATAGCAAATACTATATGTAAACAATGGGCAAATTCTGTAGCTTATAGCCCTTTCTCCAGGGGCTTTGGGGCATCTTTTCATCATCAAGGGCATAGTTACTGGGTGTTTCAGTTATTGGCCAACAGCGACGCACACTTCTCCTCCATCTCAATTTATTCAAAGCTTCCCTCTTTAAACCCTTCGATGAAGTCCCGATTTCCTTTAAATCCACCCCATTCGGGACGACCTGGTTTTCGTTTGGTCCTAGATATTTGTCCTAGATAAATTCAGCCCCAGATTTTGAATACAAGTCCAGCGGACATTGTCACGCGTCAGCCCAAAAGCAATCCAATCTTTCATCCCTTAGTTCTGCCTTAGGAATGATGTATGGGCGGATGATAGATAGACTTATTTATCAACAAATGAAATAACATCTTTTTTTTACAATCCTAAAAAGAGCTTATGCCAGATTTGCCTCTGACTCACTCGGTCTATCTCTCTTGGCTTTTTCTACAATTAGCCATGGCTTGACGCATGCAACTATTTGATTTTAGCTCAAAAAGACCGAAGAGCACAATAATTACGCATATTCAATAAATTGTTGAAATTAATGCAATCAGCTCTGCTGAAAATGGGGCAAATCTGTTGCCCTGAAATTAATGCATTCAGCTCTTTTGCCCTGAAATTAATGCAATCAGCTCTGCTGAAAATGGGGCAAATCTGTTGCCCTGTGGACATCTGAAAATGTCCAGCGTCCTATTTGATAGTTTGTTTTGCTTGAGATGTGATATGTAAAATTCAGGTGTCCACCAAACGCACCTTCGTTTTCTTTTACAAATTAAGTAAAAAAAAAACAAGCTTTTTTCAACTGAAAGCAAGAAGCAACATTAAACTCAAAGTAAAACAGAAATTATTCCGTATATGAAGGGGTTGCTCCCCTCCTCAATACCTTGATCTTCAATCTAAAGTTTATAACACTTTTAAAAAAGCTTCCTATTAGAGGCAACGCTATAGTGTTGCCAGTAGTGAAGTCCATAAGGCTTTAACGTTTTATTATTTTTTCCCCAGAGGCACTTCATACGGAAGGAGTGGTCATATAAACTTCGCTGAGAGCTTATTCGATTAGGTATCGGAAGTTTTAGTGATCTTTTAAGAGTCAAAAGTGGTTGGAGGACAACTAGCCCCCCGCATGCCCTCTTTTTCACAAATTCATCACGATCAAATTTTGAGATAGCCTTTTTGTAAGAAATAGTCCAAAGATGAGATAAAATGCCTTCGAGGCTGACACAACCCCCGAGATCCTGGAGCCATAGATTGTAAGTTATGCCCCGGGGGTACCAAGGATGTTTATGGAAAGGGGCGTCGAATAAATTTTGGAAGAGGCTCATTTGATTAGAAGTCGGAAGTTACAGTTCCCTTTTAAGAGTCAAAAGCAATCAGGGGATATCCAGCCCCCCCTCCTCTTTCATTTTTCCCCCAAAATGAATCCGGTCAAAATTTTGAAATGGCCATTCCGTTCGAAATAGTCTAATGTTCAAATAGTTATCCCTGAATATCCCCCATATGGCATCCAGCATCCTATGGGGGATGCTGAAACATCCCCCATAGCCCCGGGAGAAGGGGTTGTAACTTATGCAAGTTGTCAACTGTTAACGTACGAGGTTTTCGTGAAAAGAGTGATTGTATTAACTTTAGAGGGGCCCATTCCACCGGAAATTGAAATTTATAGTTTTTTTTCAAAGTGATAAGAAGTGAGAGTCTCACTTCTCACTTCTGAGAGTCAAAAATGAGCAAAAGGCAACATGCCACCCATCCCTTTTCCCCAAAGGCCTTCAGTCAAAATTTTGGGATAGCCATTTTGTACAAAATAGTCCAAAGGCCAAACCACTATGTTTCCAGGTTGAATATCCCAGTCCCCAAGGAAAGGTCTGTGATACATGCAGGTGGCGTATTGTTACTTTGCTACTTTATTTTTACTTCGATACTTGGATTTACTGATTTACGGGGCAGCTTCGATTTACGGGGCAAGGGCTATAATTTATGCAAGTTGCTTATTGTTTCTTTGATACTTTGTTTACTTTGATATTTTCTTTACTTTGATATTTTTCTACTTTGATATTTTTCTACTTTGATACTACTTTGGTACTACTTTGATGAAACTTTGATGTAAAAAGATTGATTTTGAAATAGGGAATTTTGAAAAACCTGAAAATTTGGCAATCGAAAACAAAGAGGAATTAATTAAAAAAGCAAAATTCGAAAAATAAATTTTTCAAAGAAAAATAAAGATCATATTAAACTAAGGATCAGTATAAATGAAAACAGATAATAATTCAAAGTCAAAACGACCAGAAATACTATTAGAATAAATAAACTCAAACGAACAGATATATATTGCGCTGCCATAGGCAGCGCATTAGTGCTGCCTAATTAAAGAACGATGTTGGCACAATGTATTATTTATTTGTTTTTCTTAGAGCGGGGAACTTCGTATCGAAGGAGCTGTCCTATAAACTTCAAAAGGGGCTCAATCGATTGGACATTGAGAGGGTCAATGTCCTATTTAATAGTGTAAAGAGATTTGATGGCAACTAACCCTCTCCCATGCCCACCATTTCCACAAACACTTCCTATTACAATTTTCAGATAGCTATTTTGAAAAGCCCGAAAATAGCGTCTGAGGATGACAAACCTCTCCCTCCCACAGTCCTCAGGGCCAGGGTTTTAAGTTATGCCCTGGGGGCATATAAGGTTCTTATAGAAAGCGTTGTCGCAGGATCTTCAAAAAGGGCTCATTTGATTGGAAATTGAGAGAACTAGTGCCCTTTTTAATAGTCGAAAGTGATTGGAGAGCAAATGGCCTCCCAACGCTCATCATTTTCCCAACACTTACAATAAAAAATTTTATATAGCCAATTTGTTCAACATAGTTGAAACGTTTGGAAATTATGTCCTTGAGGATGACAACCCCCCTCCCCCAGCCCTCAGGGCAAGGGTTGCAAGTGATGCCCCGGGGGCACAAAAGGTTCTTATAGAAAGCGTGGTCATATAAATTTCAAAGGGGGCTCATTGAACTGGAGCTTTAGTGCGCTTTTAAGGGTCAAAGTGATTGGAGGGCAGCTACCCCGTCCCCCATACACACACGTCATGATTTCCGAAATGCATCTAATAGAAATTTTGAGACAGCCATTTTATTCAAAATAGTCCAAGTTTCATATATATAACAAGGCTTTTGGGTTGAAACAAAACCCCAGGGCCCGGGGACTAGGGTTGTAATTTATGTCCGGGGCATTTAAAGTTTTTATGGAAGGGATGGTTGTATAAGCTTTAGAAGAGGCTCATTTGGTTGAAAATCGAAAGTTCTAGTTCCCTTTTAAGAGTCAAAAGCGATGGAGGGGGCAGCCATCCCCCCCCAAATACCCCTCTTCACCAAACAAATCTGATTAAAATTTTGACCAAGCAATTTTTCTAAAAATAGTCCAAATAACATATAACAATGCCTCAGTGAAACGACCCCCCATTACCCTGGGAATAGGGCTGTGAGTCATGACTTGGGAGCATGTAAGGTTTTTGTGGAATGGGTAGCTGTATAAACTTCCGATCGGTCTCATTTGATTTGAACTTGGAAGTTGAAGTGCCCTTTTTAAGAGTCAAAAGTGATTTGGGAACAACCATCCACCCTCCTCACACGATCATTTCCCCAAAGACATTCAATCCAAATTTGGAGATAGCAATCTTATTCATTATAGTTGATGGTCACGTACATTATGTCTTTGAGGGACACCCCTGTTCCCCCCCCCGTCTCTCAAGGGTAAGTTTGCTCTCAGGGCAAGGGTTTGAGTTACGCTCCGGCGGTATAAAAGTTTTTATAGAAAGGGTGGTCGTATCTACTTCGGAGGGGAATTATTGGACTGGTAATCAGGTTATTCTAGTGTCCTTTTTAAGAGAAAAAGTGATCAGAGGGAAGCTACCTTCCCACCCCCCGCACGTCGTGTTTTCCCGAAATCCATCCAATATAATTTTGAGACAGTCATTTTGTTCAAAACAGTGAAAAGATCATATGAGATGACTTTTGGGGTTGATACAAAACACCAGAGCCTGGAGGCGAGTGCTGTAAGTTATGCCGCGGGGCATTTAAGGTTTTTACGGAAGAGATGGTTGCTTAACGTTAGAAGAAGCTTATTTTACTAAAAATTGGAAGTTCTAGTTCCTTTTTAGGCGTCAAAAGTGATTGAGGGCATTTAACCCCTCCCCAACACTCTTTTCACCAAACATATCTGATTGTAATTACGAGATAGCGATGTTGTTCAAAATAGTCCAGAAAACATATAATAGCGCCTCTAGGGTTGACACAACCCCTCAGTACTCTGGGGATAGGGTTGTAAGTAATGCGTCGGTGTATATACAATTTTATGGAATGGGCGGTCGTACGAACTTCAGATAGGGCACATTTGATTTGAAATTGGAAGCTATAGTGCTCTTTTTAAGAGTCAAAGTGATTTAAGAGCACCCAGCGACAGCCCCTCCCTCTTCCACACTCATCATTTTCCTAAAGACCTTCAATTTAAATTTGAAAGACCTCCAAACCTCCACAAATTTTGTACATCATAGTTGAAGAGCCCAGAAAGTATGTCTCTGAGGAAGACCCCCCCCCCCTCCATTATAAGTTATACCTTATGGGAACATAAGGTTCTTATTGAGGGAGTGGTCGTATATACTTTGGAGGGGACTCCTCTTTGGTAATCAGAAGGTGTAGTGCCCTTTTTAAGAGTCAAAGTGATCAGAAAGCAGCTACTCCTCCCCCTTAGACACAAATTGGTCAGATTTTCCTGAGATACATCCAACATAAATTTTATCAGTCATTTTATTCAAAATAGTCCAAACACCATGTAATAAGGCATTTGGGGTGGATATAAACCCCAGAGCCTGAGGGCAAGGGTTATAAGTTGTGCCCCTGAGCATCTAAGGTTCTTATGGAAGGGATGGTTGTATAAACTTTAGAGGTGGCTCATTCGGTTGAAAGTGTAAGTTCTAGTTTTCTTTTAAGAGTCAATAGTAATGGAGATAAACTAGCCCCTCCCCAAAATATCCCTTTTTTTCACCAAACGCATCTGATCGAAATTGTTCGGTGGCTTTTTTTCTAAAAATAGTCTAAAGAACATATAGCAATGCATCCAGGGTTGGCACTAACCCTTAGAGTAGCCCCCCTGGGGTAAGGGCTTTAAGTGTTGCCCTGGAGGCAAATTAAATAAAAAAAACTAATTTTTTTTAGCTGAAAGTAAGGAGCGACATTAAAACTTAAAACGAACAGAAATTACTACGTATATGAAATGAGTTGTCCCCTCCGCAATCCCTCGCTCTTTACACTAAAGCTTTTAATTGTTTTAAAAAGTAGAATTGTGGCAAAGAGTCAAACTTTAGCGTAAAGAGCGAGGGATTGCGGAGGGGACAACTCATTTCATATACGGAGTAATTTCTGTTCGTTTTAAGTTTTAATGTCGCTCCTTACTTTCAGCTAAAAAAATTAGTTTTTTTTTTTATTTAATTTCTGAACGTTCTTGAATTAATGCATGTTTGGTTTTGGCTCTCCGCACATAAATTATTAAAATGAAATTTGTATATTAATTCTTTTTTGGCTAAATGGCTTTCTCTTAGTTTTGATCAGACGATTTTGAGAAATAAGGGGTGGAGAAGGAGGCCTAGTTGCCCTCCAATTTTTCGGTTACTTAAAAAGGCAACTAGGACTTTTAATTTTTAATGAACGTTTTTATTAGTAAAAAATATACGTAACTTAAGAATTAACTTACGTAACAAACTTTCATAACCTTATATTTTTATTATGTATACGAGGGGGTTTGTACCCTCGTTAATACCTCGCTCTTTACACAAAATCGTAAGTTCTGTCCCAATTCTTTAAGAATGACCCCTGAATCAGAAAGGCCATAGAATAAATAGTTGAAATTACTAAAAATACTTTAGCATAAAGAGCAAGGTATTTATCTCCTCCTAAATACCTCGCTATTTATGCTAAAGTATTTTTAGAACCCCTCATATGCGTAATAATCTCTGTTTGTTTTAAGTTTCAATGCTACTTCTTCCTTTCATTTGAAAAAAACGTTTTCATGTTTATTTTTCATTGTTTTCTTATAGTAATGCTAGAGAATCCTGCGCCCTTGTCATTGAATTTTTCTTCCCCCATGACAGATTCCTCGAAGGAAAGATCCTCCAGCATAGCCCCCTCTCCTCAGCCCCACCCCCAAACAAAATAAAATCCCCCTGAAAACGTCTGTACACTTCCCAATAACCATTACTATATGTAAACACTGGTCAAAGTTTGTAACTTGCAGCCCCTCCCCCAGGGATTGTGGGGGAGTAGGTCACCCCCAAAGACATAGTTATTATGGTTTTCGACTATGCTGAACAAAATGACTATCTCAAAATTCTGATCCGTTGACTTTGGGAAAAAAATGAGCGTGGGAGGGGGCCTAGATGCCCTCCAATCTTTTTGGTCACTTAAAAAGGGCACTAGAACTTTTCATTTCCGTTAGAATGAGCCCTCTTGCGACATTCTAGGACCACTTGGTCGATACGATGACCCCTGGAAAAAAAAAACAAAAAAAAACGAACAAATAAACACGCACCCGTGATTTGTCTTCTGGCAAAAAATACAAAATTCCACATTTTTTTAGATAGGAGCTTGAAACTTCTACAGTAGGGTTCTCTGATACGCTGAATCTGATGGTGTCATTTTCGTTAAGATCCTACGACTTTTAGGGGGTGTTTCCCCCTATTTTTCTAAATAAGGCAAATTTTCTCAGGCTCGTAACTTTTGATGGGTAAGACTAAACTTGATGAAATTTATATATTTAAAATCAGCATTAAAATGCGATTCTTTTGATGTAGCTATTGATATCAAAATTCAATTTTTTAGAGTTTTGGTTACTATTGAGCCGGGTCGCTCCTTACTACAGTTCGTTACCACGAACTGTTTGATAAGGCTTTTATGGAATGGGTGGTTGTATTAAATACCGCTGGGTCTCATTTGATTTTAAATTGCAAGTTAAAGTGTCCTTTATTTTACAAGGTTTCACTTTTATAACACAAATATTTTTAAAGGTCATCAAAGGTCAGGGCCCTCCAGAGGGACGAATAGCGGAGGTAGCTACTTCAAAATACCTTCTCAGACCATACTTTAGTCGGTAAAATTCTACTGTAACTACTTTTGGTTATCTTGGAAAGGGGTTAGGCTAGGAAAATTGGTCAATGTTGGTATTACCGGAACAATTTTTTTGGGTCATGAAACTATTGTTAATAGATGCATTTTGACTTTTTGAACATCTTTTCTCTCTTGCAAAACTACCGCAAACTCACCGTAACCTAACCTAACGTCACCTAACCTAACCTAACAAAAAATTGTCTCTAAAATCCACAGAGCAATTTTCGGTCTTAAAACGTTAGCGATTTCAAATTTCCGATCAACGAAAACGGAAATGATTGCAATTCTATATGTATAAATACAAGAATATTTGGGCCGAAATAACTCCATAACGGTGAGTTTGCGGTAGTTCTGCATGAGAGAAAAGATGTTCAAAAAGTCAAAATGCATCTATTAACAATAGTTTCATGACCCAAAAAAAAATGTTCCGGTAATACCAACATAGACCGAAACTTTCAGGTGGGTCTACAGGCTAAAGTATGTCCCGGGAAAGTATTTTGAAGTACCTACCTCCACTCTCCCTCTAGAAGGACCTATTGAAATTTTGACACAACATTTTATCTTAATTTTCAGTTATCAGTTTCTTTTTCTCTGGCTTTAGTTCTGGAAATGTAATTTCTGTTATTTGAGTAGAATTTTAAGCCACATCAATGTTTTTTTTTTCTTCAAAATTTGGGAAATGTATTTGCATATCTTTATAACCTTATAAATTGGGATTAAGCAAAGTTTTGAAGCTGAAAACAATTTTGTTGTACTTCAATTAAGCACAAGGTCTATTTTGCATGGTTTCACTTTTATAACACGAAGCTTTTTAAAGGCCATCAAAGGTCAGGACCCTCTAGAGGGAGAGGGTGTGGATATATGTACTCCAAAATACCTACCCGAGACATGCTTTAGAAGATAAAAATCCCATCCCTGTAAGTTTTCATTTTCCTAACCTAACCCCTTTCCAAGATAGCAAAAAGTAGCTCAAGTAGAATTTTACCCCTTTAGTCTGTAGACCCACCCCTAAAAGTTTCATTTCCCTAACCTAACCGTCCTTTTTGGCCAACCGTCTAGGGTTACACGGAAAGCAGGTCGTCCTTGTCTGGGTTGGGAGGATGTCATAAATAAAGATTTACAGGGAATGGGAACTTCCTGGGAGGGTGTAAAGAGGAAAGCTTTAAATAGATTAGGCTGGAGGAGGAGCGTGCGTAGCTGTGTTGGCCTCAGGTGGCTTTGTACTGCAGTGAGTTATTATTATTAGTAGTAGTAGTAGTAACAAGTAGCCAAAGTGGAATTTTACCAAACTTGGCTTTCACATCGGTATCTTGTTGCCCTCCAACCCTGCAATTTTCGACCTTCTGGCGAGGCAGGGGCCACTTAAACCATCCCTTACAGAGGGGACCCAAACACCTTTTAAAGCCACTGAAAAAGAAGCCTTGCAGTTCCGGGGAAGGACCCTCGGACAGACCTTGATGGGGGATCTTTCGTCCCGGAGGACGACCCTTTGCGTATAAACATGATATCAGCTATTCTAAACTGGTATGAGTCATAGTCTGCCTATCTAGGTAGTGTTATTCTTACCCAAATGCCATCCTATGGGCAACCTCCATTGACTGAAAAAACTCATCAGGGTTATAAAACGTCCTAACAAACACAGCAGCAAATATCCTATAAGCTAAAAAGTATATAAACTTCATTTTTAGACATTCAAATTTTGCCGCAAACTGATTAATGAAGTTCAAAACGTTTGGTAACTTCAAATAAGCCAAACAAGAAACAATACTGGTTTGGCGTTAGATCAGCTTCAGGCAAGGCATCTTCAACCCGCTCCGTTATCAACTCTATAATATTACAGGTTAGTTTCACATATCCTAATCAGCAGGTGAAAAAATTGACGTGGCAAATAATATTGCATGTTCTCCTGTCTGAAGAATTCTACGAGTATTCTACTTTTTTGTTTTTTGCATTTACTATTATTATTGGCTTGATTCACAAAATATATATAATTATGGGTAACAGTGTTGACAGATGGGACGCATTTGCACCATTCGGACGCTTGTTTGAAATGGTTGCGCACTGAATATTACTAAATCATTATTTATGAATTGCTATTCTGCAGCAAAATTAATTCGTAGCTTAAAAAAGACGATGAAATTTTAATTCGCACCCTTTGGACTAGAAAAACTTCAATGGAAGAACTTAAAATACTTCTAAAAATGTGCAGTATGATCCTTATATTGTCAAATCCGGTTATTTTTTCAAGGTCATTTCTTTCAAAAATTTAAGTTGATAAATTTTTAAAAGAAAAGTAATGCTCTGGAAACTATAGCATCCTGGAAGTTTTCTAGGGACTCTACTTTAAATCAGGCTTTCACCCAGGCCTACTGGTCCACCAAATGTATTAAATATTTATCAGCTAACAGCTGGGTTTTACGAATGAGTTAATTTGTTAGACTGTAAATTCAAACTTTGGCGTGTTTTCAGTTTTATCCCATCCAGTGGTGTCGATTACACCATCCCCTGTTCTACCTCCCGTAATTAACGTCTGTGATGACATTTATCTCTTATACCAGGCATTTGGCAAGACAGGTGGGTTATCCAATTGATAATTTTTGCTTAATTTATTATATTTAAAGCAGAAGTCTGCATGGACGCCAGCAAGAGGGGGGAGGGCATGGCCCCTGGAAATTTCGGATTTTAAAGTAATTATCAGGAAACCAAAAGAAAGAGAGCAGAATAGGGAAAACCTATGGAAAAAATGTGCGTTGTCCCATTGTTGTCTGCCTGCCAAAAGATTTTTGACCCTTATAAGGAAAACATAAGTTCTAATTTGTGACTGAGTCATCCCCTTTTCAGTTTTCCACAAACATTTCTTCTGTATGATTTGGTTGCAATAAAAAAAAAATCATCAAATTCTCCTTAGTAATGAATGGTGAGTAAATAACGATCCTTGTCAATAACGAAAATATAAGAGCCTAACTGTTGACGACATTAAATTAAAGAATCAGCTTGTTATGGTGATGCTAAATATGTCTTTGTTTATTAGTAATTAGTGCAGTTATTAGTACACAAGAAAGTTCCTGTAATTATAAAAAACAAGGAAAACAACTTAATAAGGGGCAATCTGGGTAAAAATATGCCGTCAACTTTTGCTTGCATTGCAGGAGTACCCATGAGCTGATATATGAAGCCACTATAATTAGAAATGGTTCCCATGAATGAAATGCTGGGAATTTCTGTATTTTTCTCCTGAATGGATACGTTTTTTGTGTTTTATTTTCATTTAGTTTTTTTTCAGGAATGATTTTATTTATCTAGTTGTCACTTTGAAAAAGATTTAAATTGTTACAATTATGAAATATAAAGGTGTCAAATATATTTTTTTTTGTATCCAAAATTATACTACAAATATCGAATTAAAAATTTTTATTTGATTTTCTTAATCTTAGTTTTAATGTTTTACTTTGAACAAACTACTTTAATAATGCATTATTTTTTTTACAAACCCTGAGTCTGAAAGACATTAAATATTTTGGTGTTTAACACCAAGCTCAGAAAAATGTCGATGTTGTAAAAAAAAAAAAAAAAAAAAAAAAAAAAAAAAAAAAAAAAAAAAAAAAAAAAAAAAAAATCCATCCAACGTTTCGGCATTGCTCAACAAAACTTTTCAGGGGTCGTTTTTAAAGAAGTGGGATCAAATTAAATTTTTAGTGTAAACAATAGGATTTTGAGGATGGGACGACCTCCCCCCCATACACGTAATAATTTCTGTTCGTTTTAAGTTTTAATGTTGCTCCTTACTTTCAGTTGAAAAAACTTATCTTTTTTAAATTTAATTTTCGATCTTCTTTAATTAACGCGAGGATACCTGGCTCGACCTCCACGGAAAAATCTCCTTGTTCACAGAAATATCCTCTGGACAATGTAATTTGGGGAAAATTTACCCCGGACAATTACCTTTAACATCTCCACGCGTAAAATTGAATCGATAAAGCGAAAGCAAGAGATATAAAGAAATTTCGTATAGGAATTTTGACAAATTCACCCAGTATAAAATTATTCTTGAAAAGTTGACCCCCTGGAAACTTCTCTCTCCATGAAAAGTTCTCCCTGTGCAAAATTCTCCCAGCATAAAATTCATCCTCCCCTCCCCACCGACAAATGTATGCATACTTCCCAATAATAAATACTATACGTAAACAATAATCAAATTTTATAATTTAAAAACCTTTCCCCAGGGGTTGTAAGGGGTCATTTTATCTCCGAAGACATAGTAATTGGGCATTTCAAGTATGCTGAATAAAATAGCGATCTCAAAATTTTGAATCGACAATCTTGGGAAAAAAGTGGCGTGGGAGGGAGCCAAGTTGCCCTCCAATTTTTGGTCACTTAAAAGCGGTACTAGAACTTTTAATTTTCGTTAGAATGAACCTCTCCCGACTTTCTTGGCCCACTGGGTTGATACGATCAACCCTGGGAAAAAAAAATAAATATCACGAATCTGAAATCTTTCTTCTGGCAAAAATAATAAAATTCCATATTTTTGCAGAAATGAGCTTGAAACCTCTATAGCAGGGTTCTTTGATACGCTGAATCTGATGGTGTCATTTTCATTACAATTCTATGACTTCTAGGGAGTTTTTGTCCCTTTTTTAAAAATCAGACAAATTTTCTCAGGCTCGTAGCTTTTATTTGGAATCAGCATAATAATTCAATTTTTTTGATGTATCTATTGGTATCAAAATTCCGTTGTTTAGAGTTTCGGTCACTATTGCGCTGGGTCGCACCTTACAACTAGTTTGTTACCACGAACTGATTACCCATCAAAATCCAAACCAACATCATTGAAATACTGATCGTTTTTATGCTTTACCAAAAGTATTGAATTTATACAGCTTTACAGTTTCATGAGATGTAATCGAACAAATAGGAAAGTTTTTCAACTAAAGCAAGGAGCAAGTTTAAAACTTAAAACAGATTAAAATGATTCAGTATATAAGGGGGACTGCCCCCTTCTCAACATATTGCTCATTAAACAAAAGTTTTTTAGTTGTTTTTTAATCTTTTTTTTCCAATTGCTAATTTTCTTTAAAAATAAAAAAAAATCCAGACTTCACAGTAAAGAGCAAGGAGCTAAGGAAGAGACAGCCCCCTATGTATAAAGAATAATCTGTTCAAATAGGTTTCAAGTCTGTTCCTCGCTTTCAGTTGAAAAGCTCCTTTTTATTTTTAATTTCTGATTGTTTTCCAAATCATACCCAGGCCAAACCAAGATGTAATTTGATGTACTGGTCCCTTAAATTCCTGGTTAATTG
The DNA here is from genome assembly GCF_032884065.1 of Artemia franciscana. Taxonomy (NCBI): domain Eukaryota; kingdom Metazoa; phylum Arthropoda; class Branchiopoda; order Anostraca; family Artemiidae; genus Artemia; species Artemia franciscana. Next base: position 12,160,977 of record NC_088873.1, on the reverse strand, counting down.
CTTTTAAAATATTTAAATCAATAACTATACGGCGATTAGTACCGTCCTAAGTTTAAATTTGCAATTTCAATTTTGGATAAAAATGAATATACTTAAAAATTGGCGATGAATAGCAATTTTGGTAAAAAGTCCTTGTTGATATTACTGCTACAGAATTTCGGCTGGATGAAAAGGAATATTATCGCTTGCATATAGTCTTTTGATCAAACAGTTCGTGGTAACGAACTGTAGTAAGGAGCGACCCGGCTCAATAGTAAACAAAACTCTAAAAAACGGAATTTTGATACTAATAGATACATCAAAAGAATCAAATTTTTATGATGATTTTAAATATATAAGTTTAATCACATTTAGTCTTACCCATACAAAGTTACGAGCCTGAGAAAATTTGCTTTATTTTCGAAAATAGGGGAAACACCCCGTACAAGTCATGGAATCTTAATGAAAATCACACCATCGTATTCTGCGTATCAGAGAACCCTACTGTAGAAGTTTTGAGCTCCTATCTACACAAATGTGGAATTTCGTATTTTTTCCAGAAGACCAATCACGGGTGCGTGTTTATTTGTTTGTTTTTCTTTCCCAGGGGTGATCGTATTAACACAGTGGTGCTAGAATGTCACGAGAGGGCTCATTCTAACAGAAATTAAAAGTTCTAGTGCCCTTTCTAAGAGACCGAAAAAATTGGAGGGCACCTAGGCTCCCTCCCACGCTCATTTTTTCCCAAAGTCAACGGATCAAAATTTTGAGATAGCCATTTTGTTCAGCATAGTCAAAGAACCTAATAATAATGTCTTTGGGGACGACTTACTCCCTCACTGTCCAAGGGGGAGGGGCTGCTAGTTACAAAATTTGACCAGTGTTTAGGTATAGTAATGGTTATTGGGAAGTGTACAGACGTTTTCAGGGGGATTTTTTTGGTTGGGAGGGGGATTGAGGAGAGGGGGCTATGCGGGAGGATTTTTCCATGGAGAAATTAGTCATGGGAGAAGATAATTTCCATGAAGGGAGCGCAGAATATTCTAGCACTATTTAAAACAAAAAAAATTAAAAAATAAATATGGAATAGTTTTTTCAACTAAAAGTAAGGGGCAGCGTTAAAACTAAAAACGAACAGAAATTATTAGGCTTATGTGGGGTTCATCTCCTCCTAAATACCTCGCTCTTTACGCTAAAGTATTTTTAGTAATTTCAACTATTTATTCTACGGCCTTTGTGATTCAGGGGTCATTCTTACAGAATTGGGGCAAAATTTAAGCTTTAGTGTAAAGAGCAAGGTATTAATGAGGGGGCAAATCCCCACATATCTTCTTATATATATAAAAATGTAGTGTCCATCTGTCCGTTACACTATCTTTATCGTTACACTGTCTGTCTGTCACTAAGTATGACGTCAATATATAAAAAAAACTAACTAAAAAAAAACTTAAAAGAATTAAAAAAAAACAAAAAAAAACTAAAAAAGAAAAAAAACTCAAATGTGACGTAAAAAAAAACGGAAAAAAACTGTAATAAAGGGTAAAAATTAATCTATCCTTACGCGTGAGATCAGTACAAGCATTCCTTATTATAGAAGTTAAATTATTCTTATTTTTACCAGAGGCCTTCTGATAAATTGGTTGAGTTTTCTCAAATTTGAGTGCTGTGCAGCTTGTTCCACATCTGTTGCCATTTGATCTCAATATCTCTGGTGGTCTTGGTCAGTTCATTTCTGGCATTAAATCCTCAGGTCCTCAAAGTCAGACGACACCCTATTGTTTCTCAGTCGCTGCTTCTTCGGTGCCGATTTGATTGTCTCGTCAGAAATCAATTTTTTGCGTTTTCGTCTTTTCCCAAAGATCATTTGGGCTGCGTATTTTATATTTCGTTTGATTTACCTCCATTGGTCCTAAGTAATGTTCTCTGACCTAGACCCAGGATGTCGAAATGATTAAAAAGCGTAACTTTGAGGGGGGGGGGTAAATTTGTTTCGCACAGCTAGTTTAAATCAAACAGTTCGTGGTAACGAACTGTAGTAAGGAGCGATCCGGCTCAATAGTAATCGAGACTAAAAAAACACAAAATTTTGAAACAAATAGCTACATCAAAAGAATCGCATTTTAATGCTGATTTTAAATATACAAGTTTCATCAAGTTTAGTCTTATACATCAAAAGTCACGAACCTAAGAAAATTTGCCTTATTTAGGAAAATAGGGGGAAACATCCCCTAAAAGTCGTAGGATCTTAACGAAAATGACACCATCAGATTCAGCGTATCAGAGAACCCTACTGTAGAAGTTTCAAGCTCCTATCTACAAAAATGTGGAATTTTGCATTTTTTGCCAGAAGACAAATCACGGGTGCGTGTTTATTTGTTTGTTTTTTTTTTTTTTTTTTTTTCCCCAGGGGTCATCGTATCGACCAAGTGGTCCTAGAATGTCGCAAGAGGGCTCATTCTAACGGAAATGAAAAGTTCTAGTGCCCTTTTTAAGTGACCAAAAAAATTGGAGGGCATCTAGGCCCCCTCCCACGCTCAGTTTTTTCCCAAAGTCAACGGATCAAAATTTTGAGATAGCCATTTTGTTTAACATAGTCGAAAATCATAATAACTATGTTTGGGGGATGACTTACTCCCCCACAGTCCCTAGGGGAGGGGTTGCAAGTTACAAACTTCAACCAGTGTTTACATATAATAATGGTTATTGGGAAGTGTACAGACGTTTTCAGGGGGATTTTTTTGGTTTTGGGGGTAGGGTTGAGGGAGGGGGCTATGTGGGAGGATCTTTCCCTGGAGAAGTATGCCATGGGGGAAAAAATTCAATGAAAAGGGCGCAGGACGAATCTGGTCACGTTAGAAAAAAACGTCAAATTAAGAGCTTAATATACAATGCTGGGTGTTCGGAGCCTCTCTATTATGGAGTATAATTTGAAAATAACACAACTATACGAGCGATAAAACATATATACCACAACCATAACTCAACTAACGAAAGAACTGCTAAGAGATAACACAACTATAAAGCGAAAACAGGTGAAAACTAACGGGAAAATAAACGAACTAAGAGGTGGAAGGGGCCAAGAGAAAAAATATAATCCTTTTTCAATTTTGAGCCTAACTTCCGCAAAGGAGTAATAATTTCAGAAGCCCCGAAATACCGAATTATTTTCTTTTCAAACAGTTCGTGTTAAGCAACTGTAGTAAGGGGCGACCCGGCTCAATAGTAAACGAAACTCTAAAAACGGAATTTTGATGCTAAAAGATACATCAAAAGAATCGAATTTTTACGCTGATTCTAAATATATAAGTTTCAATTAATTTAGTCTTTGTCATCAAAATTTACGAGACTGAGAAAATTTGCCTCATTTTGGAAAAAAGGGGAAAACATACCCTAAAAGTCATAGAATCTTAACGAAAATCACACTATCGCATTCGGTATATCAGAGAACTGTATAGCAAAAATTTCAAGCTCCTTAGTGAGGAAGAATTAGCGACAGTACTAGAAGGATTAAAAAATAATAAGGCCCCAGGTGCTGATAGTATGATTAATGAGTTCCTTAAATATGGTGGCTCTGAGGTTAGGAATAAGCTACTGAAGATTATGAACATGATTTTTGAAAAAGGGGAAGTACCCAATGATTTTAGGAAAACCTTAATTAAACCACTGTATAAGAAAGGTGACAAGAGTGAATGTCGGAATTATCGAGGCATTAGTCTGGTCTCTGTAGGTAGCAAATTACTGAGTAATATGATACTTTTTAGACTGAGACATGCTGTAGACAAAGTTTTAAGGGAAGAACAATGCGGTTTTAGAAAAGGTAGAGGATGTGTCGACCATGTTTTCACTCTTAGGTTAATAATTGAGAAGTCCCTTCGTTGTCAAACACCTTTGGTCCTTAGTTTTATCGATTATGAGCAAGCTTTCGATTCTGTTGATAGAACAGCGTTAACAAAGGTCTTATCGTTATATGGTATACCAGAAAAATACATTAAAGTGATTTGCGCTATGTACGAGAATAATACTGCTGCGGTTAAGGTAGGAAATGAGGTTAGCAACTGGTTTTGTATTAAATCAGGAGTTAAGCAGGGTTGTGTTCTATCCCCCTTTATATGGATCATTTTGATGGACTTCGTCTTAAGGAGCACAGGAAAGGCGATTGGAGACCATGGAATCAAATGGGGAGGAAGAACGCTCCTGGACTTAGATTATGCTGATGATTTAAGCATATTAGATGAAAGTGTGAGCAAAATGAATGAATTTTTAGAGGTTTTACGAGTTCAGGGTGCTAAAATAGGCTTGAAAATTAATGTTAAGAAGACTAAGTCACTAAGGTTAGGAATAAGTGAAGATGAACAGGTGACCTTAGGTAACGAAAAGATTGATCAGGTTGGGAGCTTCAGTTACCTTGGTAGTATTATTAGTAAAGATGGTGGGAGCAGTGAAGATGTTAAAAGTAGAATAGCTAAAGCTCAGGGTGTTTTTTCACAGTTAAAAAAAGTTTGGAAGAATAGAAAGATAAGCCTACAAACCAAGATTAGAATATTGGAAGCTACAGTGATGACAGTGGTCAAATATGGCTCTGAAGCATGGACACTCCGAAAAGCAGATGAAAATTTACTAGATGTTTTCCAGAGAAATTGCCTACGGATTGTTCTGGGTACCCGGCTGACTGACCGTATTTCAAACAGTAGGTTGTACGAAAAGTGTGGTTCAATCCCGCTTTCTGGGGCTATAATGAAAGAAAGGTTGAGATGGCTAGGCCACGTTCTGCGGATGAAGGATGACAGATTACCAAAGATTGTCCTTTTTAGCCAACCGTCTGGGGCTACACGGAAAGCAGGTCGTCCTTGTCTGGGTTGGGAGGATGTCATAAATAAAGATTGAAAGGAAATGGGAACTTCCTGGGAGGGTGTAAAGAGGGAGGCTTTAAATAGATTAGGTTGGAGGAGGAGCGTGCGTAGCTGTGTTGGCCTCAGGCGGCTTGGTGCTGCAGTGAGTTATTAGCAGTAGTAGTAGTAGTATCTAAAAAATGTAGAATTTTGTATTTTTTGCCAGAAGACAAATCACGGGTGCGTGTTTATTTGTTTGTTTGTTTTTTTTTTCCCAGGGGTCATCTTATCGACCAAGTGGTCCTAGAATGTCGCGAGAGGGCTCATTCTAACGGAAATGAAAAGTTCTAGTGCCCTTTTTAAGTGACCAAAAAAATTGGAGGGCAAATAGGCCCCCTCCCGTGCTCATTTTTTTCCAAAAGTCAACAGATTAAAATTTTAAGAAAGCCATTTTGTTCAGCATAGTCGAAAACCATAATAACTATGTCTTTGGGAATGACTTACTCCCCCACAATCCCTGAGGGAGGGGCTGCAAGTTACAAACTTTGACCAGTGTTTACATATAATAATGGTTATTGGGAAGTGTACAGACGTTTTCATGGGGATTTTTTGGTTTGGGGGTGGGTTGATGGGAGAGGGCTTTGTTGGAGGATCTTTCCTTTGAGGAATATGTCATGGGGGAAGACAAATTCAATGAAAAGGGCGCACGATTTTCTAGCATTACTATAAAAAAAAAAACAATGAAAAAATAAACATGAAAACGTTTTTTTCAAATGAAAGTAAGGAATAGCATTGAAATTTAAAACGAACAGAGATTATTACGCATATGAGGGGCTCTAAAAATACTTTAGCATAAAGATCGAGGTATTTAGGAGGAGATAAATACCTCGCTATTTATGCTAAAATATTTTTAGTGATTTCAACTATTTATTCTACGGCCTTTTTGATTCAGGGGTCATTCTTAAAGAATTGGGACAAAACTTACGATTTAGTGTAAAGAGCGAGGTATTAACGAGGGTACAAACCCCCTCGTACACATAATAAAAATATAAGAATATAAAAGTTTGTTACGTAAGTTAATTCTTAAGTTACGTATATTTTTTACTAATAAAAACGTTCGTTGAATATTAAAAGTTCTAGTAGCCTTTTTAAGTAACCGAAAAATTGGAGGGCAGCTAGGCCTCCTTCCCCACCCCTTATTTCTCAAAATCGTCTGATCAAAACTAAGAGAAAGCCATTTAGCCAAAAAAAAAATAATATACTAATTTCATTTCAATAATTTATGTGCGGAGAGCCAAAATCAAACATGCATTAATTCAAAAACGTTCAGAAATTAAAGAAAAAAAACTAGTTTTTTTTTAACTGAAAGTAAGGAGCGACATTAAAACTTAAAACGAACAGAAATTACTCCGTATATGAAATGGGTTGTCCCCTCCGCAGTCCCACGCTCTTTACGCTAAAGTTTTTAGTTGTTTTAAAAAGTAGAATTGTGGCAAAGAGTCAAACTTTAGCGTAAAGAGCGAGGGATTGCGGAGGGGACAACCCATTTCATATACGGAGTAATTTCTGTTCGTTTTAAGTTTTAATGTCGCTCCTTACTTTCAGTTAAAAAAACTAGTTTTTTTTCTTTAATATTAGGATAGAATGCTCTAGTATATGGTCAAGCCGGTTTTTGGAGCCAGTGTTAGCACCTCTAAAGGCTTTACTGTTCATGATAGAGCTTCTCCAACGCCCAGAATTTAAACTGTAGTCGCGTTGAGTTCCTTTCCTTTCATATGTGGATCTCCATGTAATCCAGTACAACCGTTTGTGCTTGAATAGGGTATTGGCTTCGACATGTTGTGCAGTTGAGAAAACTCCACTAGTCTTCTCTCTTGCTCGCATCTGTCATTGAATCATTGAATCCAAGATGCTGTGCAGTTGAGCGTGTGTTGCTCTTTTCTGTTGTTTTATCTAACTCTGTTAAACTATCAAAGAACGTCTATTACGAATTCTTCTGATATTCTTGTGGGGGCATATGTGACAATAGGAGTAATATTGAGTAATATTGGGCTCTTAAAACAGGCTATACCCAATGGCGAGGAGATAGCTTGCTATCCTAGAAGGCAGATTGTGTCTTTTTTATTCAGGTGGAGTGCTACACCAGCTTGATAAGAACTATTGTCTGGACTAGGATTAAAGAAGTTGAAGAGTTACTGTCCATCAGAAGTAAAGACAAGTTCATGTTCATGGTCACAGTCCAGCACCACACACTGAGATATTGTTGTCGTTTAAATAAAGGGTCGGCTTGCTGACTTTCACCGGGGTTGCTGGAGCCTCTGGCGCATCACTTCCGGGGGATGCTGTAAATATGAGATTTTCAAGACTATTGTGTAACATTTATATACGATTCACAGGAAAATGTTTAATCATTTGATCCCCAATCCTAGACGGCATCCCTTCTGTATGCTAACCAACATTTGTCAAAGGATAAATTGACAGAATGGTTGCCAACTTCCCACTATGGTAATGTCCCACAGCTGGATAACTCATTGAGGGGCATAGAATGAAGGGATCCCCCTTGGTTCTTGTCCACCATGCACACCGAGCACCGAGTGAGCCTCAGGGGTGGAAGCACCCAACAGCCAACTTGTTTTTATGTTCGTTTCATGTGTTTGTATTGTTTATTATGTATCGGGTAATGCTTTTTGAAATTAACAGCATCTTTACTAAATAGTCACTATTCTATGTAACCGCTTGAAGGAAAATGTGATTCTGAAGACTTAGTGTAGGTCCACACCACCAATACTTTTTTTACTGTTTAGTTTTTGGTATTCATTATAAAATTATTTCCCTAAGTAAGTGTTCAGACAGCTTAAGAGAGATTCCCTGGAAACCCTCATTTCCCTTGAAGGTTAAACTGGCCCCCCAGTTTTGAACCCCTTCCCCAATTAAATTACGCCCATGTCTGGGAGCATCCCTCCTCTCCACGTTGGCGGATCCAAATTCACTCAGAAGAAGTTTGTTTTTTACAGTGTGCTAGTTAGATAGACCGTGGTTTTATTTTTTGTAAGGAGGTTTATTTATTTTAGCTACTAGTACTAGCATTATATTCACTAGAAAACATAAAAAAAGCACTAAATGACGATAGCCTGTTTTGGTGTATCTCAGTCTCATCCGTTTCGCCAGTAATTATCTTATATGCTTCTACTAGTGTTAAATTCAGCTTTTTGGCGTCATACAGACTTCTCTTGATAAACATAACATCACCAGGGTGCATTCCGCCTTGGTAAAATCCATGATAAACATAACCTTTCTTTTCAAAAAACTCAAAATATTCTTTCCAATCTCCAAATTTTCGATTTATTTCAATTAGAAAAACAGATATATCCAAATTTTCAAATGGAAGAGTCTTTAATACTGGGAGCTCCATTCCCTCAATGTCCAATATAAAAAGATCAATTGTGAATATTTTTAAAGCAGACAAAATTGAGTAGACAGGAACACAAAGAACATTGATAGATGTTGAATTTGGAGGTGCGACAGGGTTCTGCATTGATATGTTCAAACTTTGTACTTTGCCAACTCCAGGATTGTAGACTGAAATGAAATAAAAGTAATTGAGGAAACAAATTGACAGAAACATCATTGAGCGAAAATATGTCTTTATTATATATCTCGAAATTACATTGCCTTAGGTCTATTTGAAAAAAAAATCTCCTTTGAACAGATATTGTAATCTAAGGGCCTACACACTTGCCAAACATCTTGGGCTCAGAGTATCCTAAGCTGCTAATCGTAGATTCTTCAATCCAAACAATATATTTCCTCTCTTTTTGATCGACAATTTTAACGTCAGTGTGTTTTGGCGCCTACACTGCCAGTTCCTTATGCAACCTCTCACCACTCCTAGAAACAGGTCGCAGGGAAAACAATATGTTCGTACATTATATATTTGTTATAAATCTTATGTTTATATTGAGCAGACAAACTATGTCTTAAACAGTCCTTGGAAAGAACTAACACAATTAGACTGAATATTTGAAATATAATCACAGCTCTGCAATTCAAATTTTAAGAACAGAAGAAAATATTTGCAATATAATTCCTTCTTGGCGAAGCACAATTGACGCACTAATTTTCAGACTTTTATAGTTATAGTATAGTATATATTTTATTGTTGTTTTTTGTAGTGATTTTTTTTGGGTTTAAGTTTGATTTGAATATTCAGCTTAAGTTTCACTCGTTTTTTTTCAATTTTTTCACTTATATTAGTACGAATAAATAAATTTCCAAATGAGATAAATCCATTTATTCAGACAGTGAAAAAAAAGAGCAGAGTGAGCAGAGACAAAGTGAGCAGACAAACTATGTGTCTTAAACAATCCCTGCAAAGAAACTGAATATTTAACTGAATATTTAAACTGAATATTTGATAGATAATCAAGCTCTGCAATTTGAATTTTAAGTGCAGAAGAAAATATTTGCAATATAGTTCCTTCTTGGCGAAGCCCAATTGACGCTCTAGGTTTTAGACTTTTATAGTTATAAGTACAGTATATATTTTTTTTTGTAGTGATTTTTTTAATTCAAGTTTGATTTGAATATTCAATTTAAGTTTCACTCGTTTAATACCAATTTATTCACTTATATTAGTACGAATATATAAATTTTCAAATGAGATAAATCCATTTATACAGACAGTGAAAAAAACAGGTACAAGTCCAGATTTCGTCAGTAGAATTACTAAAAATATATAATTGAAACTAGCATATTTATACACAAAAAAATAAATAACTTTTCGGATCATTCACAAAATAATGAACTCATTATTTTCACTCCAGTGTGATTAATTATTAAAATAATTCATTATTAAAATATTTCACTCCAGCGTGAAAGCATTGCTTAATTTATTTATTTGTTTATTAATTTGGGATAATAAACTTATGAAATTATGAAAACTTGGAAACACATAGTTTCTTTTGATTCAGCTCAATATACCCATCAACATTTTCCGAAATTTTGCCTCAATACCCTTAGCCTTCTCGGAGACAACCAGGAGCAAACATTTTCCCCATTTTGCAATGATAAATCCTGCATGTAAAATAACAACAAATTGTACAATTTAAGTTCTGTTTCGAATATCAAATAAAAGAAAATAAGTTTTTTTTTTAACTGCAAGTAAGGAGCGACATTAAAACTTAAAACGAACAGAATTATTCCGTATATGAAAGGGGTTTTCCCCTCCTCAACGCCTCGTTCTTTTCGCTAAAGTTTGACTCTTTCTCTCAACTCTACCTTTTAAAACGATAAATTTTTAGTCTATTTAAGGTTTCTGCTGTAATAATGTCAAGAATTGTTCAGATTCTCTGGATATTCTTTGTCAAACTTTGTCCCAAAAGATAAATAAACAATTCTAACTTTATTTTTCGAATACTTTAAAATTTGAAATACTCTCGCTGTTTAAATGTGGGAATATGTCACAGTATAATGTTACACAATCTGTGGTGATACTTAAGACTTATTCTGTATCTTTACTTAGACAGTACTATTGCGCTGCCTATGATTTTGTTTCGGCTTTATGTGGCCTGGTGATATCAATACTATTTATTAATATAAATCGGGGAACCCACAAACAAATCAATTTAATAAAAATCATAAATGCTGTTTCAATATATTACGTATATTAATAGTTTAGTACAACAAATTAAATCTTATAGAGTAAAATCCATTCAAAATTATGAGCAAATGAATTGCGCAATCTCCGAGGCTATTGGTTCAATTATGAGATTGAAAATCTTGTGCTAGGTGTGGGAATTGGGGGAAGTTCAGGGGGGATATATAATCCAACACTAGTCGAGAATCTGGTAGAAAAACCCGAGTGTATACAATATTTATCGTTGCCCACCCGAAGCTTTGATACCTTTGACCACACTGCCACTCTTTGACGAACAAATAAATTTTCAATTGGGATAAATCCATTTATTTAGACAGCGAAAAATAAGAGGTCCAAACAAAAGTCCAGATATTTCGATCACATATACAGCGACCGTCTCTCTGAAAATAATCTAGTGAATAATCCGTAAGTTAATTTTTTTGTGAATGATCCGAAAAGTTATTTATTTTGTTGTGTATAAATATGGTAGTTTTAACTATATTATTTTAGTAATTCTTGTGGTGATGGTCGCTGTACATGTGATCGAAATATCTAGACTTTTATACCTGTTTTTTTTTTATATATATATTTATAAATAAATGAATTAAGTCCAATTTGAAAGTTTATCTGTTCGTTATAGAATGGCAGTGTGGTCTAAGAAAAGAATACCTAATTTGAGGGTTAGGTTAAAAAAAAGAGTAGGTAGATAGATAGACATATAAAATTTATCTATAGAAGAAAAAACTCAAACAGCAATAAAACATAATATAATACTTTTCTCTAAGTAATATTCCCAAATCAAAAAGGTGATGTTCATACCCATTCACAGATTGCAGTTAGGTTTGGCAAAAAAAAAGAAAAAAAAATGAAAAATTGTTGCCAGTTATTCAAAGCCAACAAAAAAGAAAAAAGAAAAGAAAGAAAGTATTATCGGTTAAAAATTAAATCACAGGAAATCAGCCGTCATATTTTGCTGAACTACTTTTTTTATATGACCAACTAGAAACAAATAATAAGTAAACTGCTAATGACAGAAAACACTTAGTGAGAAATAATAAAACATCCAAAATATATTAATGAAAAGAAAACAAAATGGTAAATCAATAAAAAATAAAAATAAAATTCTCTAAGCATTTATAAATTAGATTTACCCTTTAAAAAATCAGCCACCAGACGCTCGAATGTGCCAAATGAATGGAAGCTCCGAGTAACAGCTGGAAGTGTATTCCCTACTTTTGAAGTTGCAACAAGAAAGCTAAAATCAGACCAAACGCAGGGTGTGGCAGCGACTTTTATATTATCACAACATCGCAGGTAATGTAAAGAGCTTTCAGATACAGAAATAGGAGGCTGAAATATAATTGGAAGAGTTATTGTGACTGAACAAAAGTAAATCAAGTACATACAAGGACGTGGACTTATTGGAGACTTAAGAGGGGTTTAACAGCAGATGGATTTGCAAGCTTTACAACTAGTCTGGCTTTTTCATGAAGAGACGCTAAACTCCGTAAATTTGACCGGAACGTTGACACCCAAATAACAGGACAATAGGAAATATATGATCGAATGAAGGTAAAGAAAAGAAGACGTAAGATAGACCCAGGGAATGTGTGCTACAACTTACTTAAGCTGTCAAGATTACTGGCAATCTTAGCCTTTAAAGCATTAGTGTGGAATTTGTGAGACAGATTCTTATCAAGAAGGATTCCAAGAAATCGGACATAGCTAGTTTCAGATCTTAGGAGAGTACCACGTGATGTATGTATCATAGGAATACTCTGTAAGACTGAATAAACTCTATAAAAAACAAAACAAAAAATTAGATTTGGAAACTTTAAGAACCAAATAGTTCAAATTAAATTATAAAAGACGCTCATATAGAGCAAAAGATTTTTCTCCAATGAAACTTGATCAAATATGACCGTATCTAACGTACTGTCATCAGTGAAGGCAACTAGGCTGTCATCGGAGTTTTGACTGGATCATGGGTTCACCAGCACGGATGGGATGACACAAACTGCAACACAACTCTAGAAAAACATCTTTACTGCATAAAAAAAGATCATTAATATAAATAAAAAAAGCTGGGCTGAGAATATAACCTTGGGGGCTCCACTTTCAACCTTAAGGACATTTATAGAGTTCTCGCCAATAAAAATCTTCCTATCCGACAGATACGAATGGAATCAAGAATGAGTGATTCCTCGCATTTCAATATGGCCAAGTTTTACTAGAAAAATGTCATGCGTTATGGTGTCAAACGCCTTCTTTACGTCCAAAAAAAGACCAGCTGAGATTAAATCAAAGTCTAAGGCTGAATAAATACAACTAAGAAGCGAAGCACATGCATGTTTGGTTGAGTGACTGGTACGAAACCCAGATTGAAAATTATAAAGAAACTGTTTTGTATTTAGAAAGCTTTTGAGTCTAGAAAACCCGACCTTTTCAAAGATCTTGCTGAATACTGATAGGAGAGAGATTTGTCTTTAGTTTGAAGGATCACTCCTTGAGCCATCTTTAAATAAGACTACTACTCTTTCCCTTTTAAGTGATGGTGGGAAAAATACAAAGATCAATAGAAGCTTGAACAAGCTCAGTTCAGGGTGAGACAACTGCTGGTAAAATGAACATGATAATCTTAGTAGGAATATTATCTTGACTTGACGATCAAGTACCTTGTAGAGAAGAGAAAATCCTACAAATTTTGGACTCACTTATGGGCTTAATCTCAATTGATTTTTGACAAACCGGGCCTAAATAGGACTTGTAATCTGGATCAAAATGTGCTGAAAAATAGTTACTATGGTGGCTTTCCCAACAGCAGAGAAATAAGACGCTGAGTTCTGAGTTCTTTATTTAACAATAAATTTCATAAACAAAAAACTACTTCAAGACATTCTCCCCCATAAGGCTCAATGGTCGGGAGAGAACAGGGGAGAAAAAAAATACCAACACAAAAAAATAAAAGAAAATCCAAAAAAATTGAGTCACCCACCTTAATAATCCCCAAAAATGACAAGCTAGGCAGAGGTAGCACATAATTTCACCAGCTCAATTACATATCCAACTCGATCCAGAGACATAAACTCCAAGGGGAACCAGAAAAAAAATTATTTACTAGCTAGAAATTCTCTAAAATAATTTTTGGACATACCAAACGAGTGGCAGCTTCGTGTGAACTCTAAGAGCGTGTTCCAGATCCTGTTGCAAGCTGTCAGGGGGTTGAAGTCAGACCTCACTGATGGAGTCTGAAGAATCGGTAAATTGTTGGAAGTGCGTAGATGCTAAGTCGATTGATCAGAAACGAAAGATATATTATTACACAGGCCAGCAGGAAGATGGCCGTGTAACTGTAAAAACAGGAAAGAAGAACAAGAAAGAAAATAGAGAGATTTCAAACAAAGCAAGGAATTAAGTGAAGATCGGTTAGTTTCCTGAATAAGAGTCCTTGCTTTATCATAAGGTTTTAAAAGTGACTTCAGAGACGAGGGAAAAGTTGACATCCAAATAGCAGAACAATATGAAACATAATAGTGAACTAGGCTGCAGAACAAGATTCTATGAATTGACCCTGGAAATTTGTGTTTGAGCTTTCTAAGGGTTCCAAGACTCCTGGAGATTTTCATTTTAATCAGGTCAATATGATGCTTGAAGGAAAGATTTCGTCAAGCAAGATGCTTAGGAACAGAACATAACGATCCTTAGGTCTACTTAGAGAGCCTCTTGATACGTGTATTTCATTTAAGTCAGGGAGACTTCATTTGAGCCTTTGAGACTCAGTAGAAAATGAGAAAACAAGACTTTCGACATTATAGGCAAGATAATTTACATCAAACCACTGGATAACTCTTTCAAAAAGGGCTATCATGTTCGAACGGACATGAGAATTAGTTATACCTTCTTGTTGGTGTAATTGAATGGAGCTTCCAGAATTTCTTCTCTATGCTCCAGGATCTTTTTTCTGTTTTATCATCAACCTAGAAAAACCAAAAAACCAAAAAAAAAAGCCTTCAAAATCATGCTTTGTCATACTGATTAATCTACTACACACAAACTAACAATTAGTCTAACCTGTAGTTGTGTAGTTATACCTGTTGTGCCAAGAGTACTTTTATAAATAAAAGCTGTCAAAATTGTTCCTGTCACAATTAGTGGCGGATACTGGTTGACAAAGACGACAGCAAATGGTAGGTTTTAAATTTTTAACCGCATTAATAAGGTCATTGACATAGATTAAAAAGAGTATCGGCCCAATGACAGGTCCTTGTGGAACAGTGTCAAATGCTTTTCAAACATCGGGAAAAAGAGCAGCAGGTATAAGAGCAGAGTCAAGAGCTGAAAGTAAATAATTCAAGAGAGTTGCACATGCATGCTCAGTTGAGTGCTTCGCCCTAAAACTAAACTGAAAGTCATGTAAAAAGTGTTTAGAATTAAGAAAATTAAGAAGTCGTGAAAGCATAACGTTTTGAAAAATTTTACTGAACACTGATAAGAGATATGGGACGATTATTTGTATAAGATCATTCCTTGTACCACCCTTAAAAAGAATAATAACACGAGCACGCTTTAGAGCTCTTGGGAAGACACCATTTTCAGAAGAAAGGTTGACAAGTCTCGTGAGGGCAGACACGGTGACAGGAAGAATGAACTTGACAACCTTTTCAGAATACGGTCTGGGCCAGAAGACGAAGAACCCCTCAAACCGTTGATAATTCTGGCTATTTTAGCTTCAGAGACAGGTTCCAATGCCATGTATTTAGAACAAGGCGGTCCAAGATAAGACCTAAAATCAAGTAGAGACTTACGGAAGAGGCTGTAGTTTTGCCGATGTTAGCAAAATGGAAGTAAACGCATCTTGAACTTTTAGCTCACCCTCTACATTTTTGCTGTCACTCACAACACTTGAAGGGACAGAAGGAGGCAGAAAAGATGGCCTGATAACAGAATTTAGTACTTGCCATGTCTTCCTAATGTCTTTATCGTACGCAGAAAATTTTCTATAACAAAATAACGATTTAGCCTTTCGGCAAAGCGAATTGTAAACTCTTCAATAAGCTTTGAAAAGTTGGAGCCGAGAATCACACTAGTTGACTTTTAACAAGAATTCTGCCAGATACCAAGCTGGCCTTTGATTAAAAGATTTTCTGGAAAAGCTAATTTGGGAGGGCCAGATTTAGAACTGAATTAGTAAGTTTCCAGATTTTACTAACATCTTTTCCGCATTCATAAAACTTCATAAAATAAAAATCAGACTTAGCACAGCGAAGAAGTGATTTAAAGCCGTTCCTGTAACTCTAACATTCATCAAGGTGACGAACTAAAGAAAAAGCTTTCCACTTTTTTCAAAGACAACTCTTTCTTCTCCAGCTCTTGCGTAAATCAAGAGCCATCCAAGGCTTCGACTTTTCTAGCCGACAGCGCAGGTTTGAAGTAGTGCAGACTTCTCTGAATCATAAAACAAATCATAACGCATATCAAAATCTGGTATATATTCAGGCCCATCCCACACTTGTTGAGACAGATGTATTTTTAAAGTTTGCAGGTTCTTTCCTGAGAAGTGACAAGTAAAACCTGTTTGCAATGCAGTTCTACTAGACTCAGGAAGGTCTGCTCAGGAAGGTCTAACTTAGAAAAAATAGGAAAGCGATCTGAAATGTCGCTTCCCAAGACACAGCTACTAAGAATTAATAAAGAAGACAAAATATTATCAATTATAGTGACTTTTGTCTCAGTTGGTCTAGTAGGTATAAGTGTCGTTGGCATCATACCATGAGAAAGCATTACACCGAGAAAGTCTGTAGACACAGAATAATCATCCAAACGATTTAAGTTAAAACCACCCAAGATTAACCTGTCTCATGGGTGATTCTGGACCAATTCTGTTGTTCCATTAATAATGATTAAGAAATCCAAATAGAACCGCTTGGAGCATGATAAACCTCACCAATAACTAAATTTTTTCCTGAGATATAAGTTTCAATAAACAATGATTCGAAAACACCTTCTACATTCCGAGAAAGATCTCTGTGAATGAAACATGCAAAGTTATCAGACACAGAAAGAGCAAGACCTCCCTTTCCTCTCTGAACCCAGCTCAAAAGTCTCACACAGACCAACAACAAGTGACTGCAAATCATCCATCAGAATTTTAAGTTGGTCGAAAGAAGAGATTAGCCCTTGAGTATTTAGCTGAAGCACTAAGAGCCACCCACTCCCCTTAGCCTACCTAAAATTTGTTATATAAATACTGTTTAAATGAGAAAAAGAGGTTAAGTCAATCACATACATTATCATTACTCCCAAATCTTCAACATCAAGCTGATTTCTATCTAGAGTACACATTCGGTTTAATGAAACAGTAGAATAGTCTGAACCTGATAATTAAGTGTGGACAGCGATTCGGCAATCTGAAGAGTACAAAATAACCATAAAACGTACTTCCTTTACGCTCAAAGAAGAAAATGTTTATAAACAGAAAAAAAACGACAAAATGGAAATAAAGCAAAAAAAACTTCTTTAACGAAAACAAACAAATAATAATAACAGAAAAGATGCAAAAATAAGTAAATAAAAAAAATCAAACACACAAAACAACATATAAACACAATATAAAAGGGAGTTAATTCAACATGCAACCCGTTCATCTGGAAGTTTTGCCAGACCACGATCAGACCATACATTTTTAACACCGAACTTGTCTCTTACCGCATTTAGGATGTCACGACGGTGTTTTGTTAGAGACTCAGATATGAAAATATTAGAACGAGCAAATTTTGATTTGCTTGCAAACACTTTACGGTCCATCTCAAAGAAGAAAATTTTGCAAAAACTGCAAAATTTTACAAACCCAAAATGTTCAATCACAAGCTGTAAACTAATGAAAAAACCACGTTCAGAGACACTTGGAAGTCCTATCTTTTAAGATGCTATATTTAGAATGGTGAAATTTTGATCGGCACCCTGTTGTCGGCACTCGGTTGATTTTATCTTTACCGATATAGCTGATTCCTACGGAACATATGAATTTGAGAAGTAAGGTGAGACAGAAAACGCCTGGTCTGGCTGCAAGGACAATTAGTGCTAAAGCTCACATCTGATATTTTCACAGTTGCGAGTTAATATCTAAAATCCAATTAGCGAGAACATCTCAGAGTGACTAGCAGAGTGAGGATATATCTGGATTTTCAATTATTTCTTTAAATCCAACATTCTTTTCCAACATTCTTTTCAGTTTTCTTAGAATCGTTACGATGATTATCCTCATAGGGAATGCGACTGTTATCTGTAACTCGTGCTTCAGTGTGGTCTCCATGTGAAAATGCTATGTAGTTATAAATTCCCTTTTTATACTTAGTTACTTGAATAATACGCACGGGCTATAGTGGAAAGCCCTTGAAATTAGCAATCGCAAGCTTAAATTGCTTAAATTTTGACATTTCTTAAGCTACGACAACAAATACTAAATCAACTAATCTTTAAGCAGGCAGGCCCATGGCAGAAGTGGCAATCAGGAATCCTTCTGATTAATAAAGAAAATAATCCTTTTTCAAAGTTCACTAGTTTCGAATAAAAAAAATTCACATGTGTCCATTAATTTGCACGGACACTAAGAAGAAACCAGTTTTTCTCACTGAAAAATATAATATAATATAAAAAAATATACATGCCGTGAAAAAAAAACTGTCATAAAAAAAGAGCCATCCCGGGATCGATCACAGGCAATACAACAGGAAAAAACACCAGGAACTCAAAGAGGATGGAGCGCAGGACCAGACAAATGAAAAAAAAAGCAACAAAGGGAAAAGTAAACGAATCACAGATGTGGAATTCTCATTAATCAGCAGTATTTTTACTTATTTTTGCTGTTTGAGGTGTTCAAATGATGGTAAGGATATTCTTACCTGTATATTTTCCTGCCTTTGACATCCAAAGTCCGTCTGTATGACTAAAGCTAACCTTCATCGGGTATTTCTCTGGACTCACACAGGCGTGTACAGCAAAAGACTTTCTATTCCTTCTTCTAAGCTTCTCATAATAGTATGGATCAGCTTCTATTAAAATGCCTGTCCAATTTAGGAAGTTTTCTAAATGGAATGTCGTTGAAAAAGTGATTCCATCAAGCGCTCCACATTCAAAGAAAGTTCGCCTTTCTCGCTAAAAGTAATATATAAATTTAGACCCTTATTCAAAATCAACAATACAAATAAGTTAGGTCATTCATGGAATTCGGCATTTTTGACGTTCTACAATGGATTCAGATACATCAGTTGGCAGAGGCCCAATAATTTGAATAATTGAAAACATCAAAATTAACAGTATACGAAATGCTTAGATAAAACAAGAGTCTCAGAAGAAGTGGAGGGAGGACCCCAGCTCCAAAAGTCTCCCTATGAGTCCGGCCCTAATGGCATATATTTTTGTAAAAAGGAGCTTGAAACCTCTGCTCTAGCTTTCATAAAAATAGTATATGACTCACCAAGTACAACTTTTCCTTATTAAGTCATCACCTTCTTCCCGTAATAAAAACCTTTTTGTCCATAAGGATTATACACATAATGTCCTCATACTTATACCATACATAAGTTATACCGTAATATATATATATATATATATATATATATATATATATATATATATATATATATATATATATATATATATATATATATATATATATATATATATATATATATGTCCATGAATTTCTTATGACTTATATCATATAACTGACGCAGCAAAAAGCTCTCAGCTTTTTCTTAGCTGGACCTAGTAATGACAAACCCTAGGGAATAAGGCAGTAGAGTCACTCAAATATGACATATTTATGTCAAAAACTGTACTTACTTTTTAATATTCATGTTTTGTTACTTACAAAAGCTGACAGTATAGCAACCTTAGCGTTTTTTTTTTTTTTTTTTTTTTTTTTTTTTTTTTTTTTTTTTTTTTTTTTTTTTTTTTTTTAGCAGAACAATTTTATTAGAAATAAAAATTTCTTATTCAATAGCACAACATAAGTGAAGCTTGCGAGGCTGTGCTAAATTCAAGGAAAATAAAGAGATAATATAGAGAATGAGAAAGAATGGAGAATAACCCCATATACCGAAATCAATAAAAAAAAACATAAACAATACATTACCTTGTGTGACCCCAAGACACAAATAATAAACAAAACAGCAAAGACAAATAAAAAATACATAAATATTACAAATGAGTAACCTATGAAAAATTTATTTTAGTTAATCTGTTTCAATAGTATACCTACCGAGCAACTCCACACGTAAACCAGACTTAAACTGGCCAAAGTTACCTATTTCCTTGATATCATAGATCAATATCTGCGTTATCCCATTGAGTGGAAAACCACAAAATATACATTAGCCAAATTATGGATATAAGTGAAATCTTTATATTTTGAACAAAAACACATACATTGGCAAAGAACCGGTAAACACCTGCAAGAAGGAGAAATAGCTTTTGAAAGATTAGTATTAAAATCGCCAAAAACTGTAAACTTTTTACCAGTAGACGGTATTTAATGGGTAATATTCGACAGAGATACACTTATTGGCGATGGCTTATTTCTGAGACGACTATAAGAGGTGTTCACTGAATGAATGCCTAGTTTAAACTGATACAAGGCCAATTCTTTGGCCCGTTTCTACGTAGCCAAGGCCAGTAAGCTACTCCGTCGCATATTGTGACATACCAACTACCCTTAAGTCTACAAATCTCTTAATATAGCCTGGACTTTGACAAGGGACAGCGCAATGATCGTGGCAGAGATTCCTTGATTACGCCAATTGATTAAGGCCAATTCTTTGGCCCGTTTCTACGTAGCCAAAGCCAGTAAGCTACTCCGTCGCATATTGTAACATACCAACTATCCTTAAGTTTACAAAGCTCTTAATATAGCGTGGACTCTGACAAGGGACAGCGCATTGATCGTGGCAGAGATTACTTGATTACGCCAATTGATTAAGGCCAATTCTTTGGCCCGTTTCTACGTAGCCAAGGCCAGTAAGCTACTCCGTCGCATATTGTAACATACCAACTACCCTTAAGTCTACAAATCTCTTAATATAGCGTGGACTTTGACAAGGGACAGCGCATTGATCGTGGCAGAGATTGCTTGATTACGCCAATTGATTAAGGCCAATTCTTTGGCCCGTTTCTACGTAGCCAAAGCCAATAAGCTACTCCGTCGCATATTGTAACATACCAACTACCCTTAAGTCTACAAATCTCTTAATATAGCGTGGACTTTGACAAGGGACAGCGCATTGATCATGGCAGAGATTGCTTGATTACGCCAATTGATTAATTTTGGCCGTTTCTACGTAGCCAAAGCCAGTAAGCTACTCCGTCGCATATTGTAACATACCAACTACCCTTAAGTCTACAAATCTCTTAATATAGCGTGGACTTTGACAAGGGACAGCGCATTGATCGTGGTAGAGATTGCTTGATTACGCCAATTGACTAAGGCCAATTCTGTGGCCCGTTTCTATGTAGCCAAAGCCAGTAAGCTACTCCGTCGCATATTGTAACATACCAACTACTCTTAAGTCTACAAATCTCTTAATATAGCGTGGACTTTGACAAGGGACAGCGCATTGATCGTGGCAGAGATTGCTTGATTACGCCAATTGATTAAGGCCAATTCTTTGGCCCGTTTCTACGTAGCCAAAGCCAGTAAGCTACTCCGTCGCATATTATAACATACCAACTACCCTTAAGTCTACAAATCTCTTAATATAGCGTGGATTTTGACAAGGGACAGCGCATTGATCGTGGCAGAGATTGCTTGATTACGACAATTGCTCAAGGCCAATTCTTTGGCCCGTTTCTACGTAGCCAAAGCCAGTAAGCTACTCCGTCGCATATTATAACATACCAACTACCCTTAAGTCTACAAATCTCTTAATATAGCGTGAACTTTGACAAGGGACAGCGCATTGATCGTGGCAGAGATTGCTTGATTACCCACACGAAGGATGAGATTTTGGCTTCTATTGTTATAGCCAGGATTTCTTAGCATCTCAATGTTCGTTGGAGACTAGAGCAATCTTCTGGGGATTACAAACATTGATAAAGATTTTGATGCATCAAACTTTATGAATCCAGTCGAATCCAATATTGTCTTCGTCGGTGGGTTGTGCAGCTATACTTTCATTTAAAAGAGGAGTTGGAAGCGGGATTTTAGCATGGTATTAAGATTGAATATTACTTTTTTTTAGTTTTTGAAAACTTACAAAGACATATAAATGCTTCAAATCCCAGGGATTCGACTATATGTTTCATAACTTCATTAATTAGCTGGAATGTAATAAATGTGCCAGTGAAAATAGTAACAGACGCGAGAATCTTTTGTCCTGGGCTAAGTATCAAGTGCACAAACTGTGGTGATAGCCGTATGAGCTACATTTTCTAGTGCAAAGAGCTGAAAAAACGAGCATGGGGGAGGGGCAAAGTTATACGCCCATACAGGTGAGGTGCTAATAACCGAAGTTTCTATTTGGGCTAACGTTTCTCGCATCAAGAATCTCACAGCGACAATCATTTATGAACTGCCGCCGAAATTCCACCACTGGGCTGCCCTAGGGTAGATCTAGTGGGGCGAATAAAAAACACATGATCGGTCGATAGTTTCAACCTTCTCAAACTATCAAAATTTAGAATATAATCAACAATATAAACTATATCTTATGCACAAAAAACTGACTGTAGAACATCCTACTTTTGTCTTCCTCCATTGACATTCTGGCAAAAAGAGATATGGCAGGCTGGTCAGGCCGCGGCAGCTTCTATAGGTGTGTACATTAAGGTCAAGGAGGCATGGGCGGAGAAATATGATTTTGAACTGGGACCTCAGGGGGAAGGATATAAGGTGAGTAATTTCAATAAGGGGTAATTTTATGCCTGTCGGTGAAAAAAGGAATTTGGGGAGGTTTAGGCCGCGGAGACGTCCGTATTTTTGCCCGATGTGCGGAGAAAATGACGACTTAAGCACTTTATATACAATTGTAAGAAGTTGATGGATTTGCGGGTAGAAACTTTTGGGGTTGGAGTAAAAGGGAAGGATTGGATGGTCAGAATTTTAAAAAGTAAGTGTAAAGTGGATATAAAGAATTTCGGGAGGCATACGTGTATAGCTATGCTGCACAGAGAGACATATTTGGTGGGTGGAAGATAGGCGGGGCAAGAAAAGAATGTTGAAAGTTACTTTATATGGTATGGTTGAAGAATTTCCCCTTTCTTTTTTGTAGCCATGATCCGTGTAGTTTTAAAGCATTTGAAATGTATTGACCATGTGTGCGATATTTTGTGTAATTATGTTACTTTCATTGTATAATGGGACTTACTGTATTTGTGTCTTTTTGCAATTAAACAAGAAAAAACAAGCTTTTTAACTGCAAGCAAGGAGTGAAAATAAAACTTAAAACGAACAGAAATTATTCCGTATATGAAAGGAGTTGTCCCTTCCTCAGCACCTCAGTCTTTACACTAAAGTTTGACTCTTTGTCACAGTTCTACTTTTTAAAATAATAAAAAACTAAGCGTAAAGAGCGAGGAGTTAAGGAGGGGACAGCACCTTTCACATACGGAATAATTTCTGTTCGTTTTAGTTTTAATATAACTCCTTACTTGCAGCTAAAAAGACTCATTTTTCTTTTTTTAATATTTGAACGTTTTTGAATTAATTGAATAATTCATTTAAATGAATAATTAAAATGAAATTTGCATATTAATTTTTTGGCTAAATGGCTTTCTCGTTGATTTGATCGGACGATTTTGATAAAAATAGGTAGGGGAGGAGGCTTACTTAAACATGCAACTAGAACTTTTTATTTTCTTTACGGACGTTTTTATTAGTAATATATATATATATATATATATATATATATATATATATATATATATATATATATATATATATATATATATATATATATATATATATATATATCGCCCCTCGTCAATACCTCGCTCTTTACACTAAAACTTGAATTTCATCACAATTCCTTTAGAATGACCCCTGAATTACAAAGGCCGTAGAGTAAATAGTTGAAATTACTAAAGATACCTTAGCGTAAAGAGCAAGGTATTGTCGAGGAGACGAACACCCTTATATAAGTAATATTTTCTGTTCGTTTTAAGTTTTAATGCTGCTCCTTGCTTCTAGTTGAAAAGGCTTCTATTTATTTATTTTCTCATTGTTTTTTTTTAAATAATGCTAGAAAATCCTGCACCTCCTTCATGGAAATTCTCTTACCTCTAGATAAATTTCTCCATGGAAAAATCCTGTCACGTAAACCCCTCCCCCGACCCACCCCCACCCCAACGCAAAAAAGTCCCCCTGAAAACTTCTGTACACTTCATAATAACCATTCCTATATCTAAACAATGATCAAAATTTGTAACTTGCAGCCCCTCCCCCAGGAGCTGCGGGGGATTAAGTCGTCCCCAAAGACATAGTTATTCGGTTTTTCGACTATGCTGAACAAAATGGCTATTTACAAATTTTGATCCGATGATTTTGGGAAAAAATCAGCTTGGGAGGGGTCCATGTGCACACCAATTTTTTTGGTCGCTTAAATAAGCCAATTTTGTTTTGGTCACTTGAAAAAAAAAACAATAAAAAAATAAGTAAATAAAAACGCATCCGTGATCTGTCTCCAGGCAAAAATACGGAATTCCACATTTTTGTAGGTAGGAGCTTGAAACTTCTACAGTAAGATTCGCTCATATGATGAATCGGATGGAGTGATTTTGGTTAAGATTTTATAACTTTTAGGGGGTGTTTCCCCATATTTTCTAAGACAAGACAAATTTTCTCAGGCTCGTAACTTTTGGTGAGTAAAACTAAACTTGACAAAATTTGTATATTTAAAATCAGCATTAAAATGCAATTCTATTGATGTAACTATTGTTATCAAAATTCCATTTTTTATAGTTTTGGTTACTATTTTGCCGGGTTGCTCCTTACCACAGTTCGTTACCACGAACTGTTTGATTTTTATGGCTTTTCATTGTTATTATTATATATCCTCTTATGTGTATTAGTATCATGTGGTTTTATCCTGTGTTTTTTTTTTTTTTTGCCAAGGCCCGAAGTGGCTTTTATAGCAGTAAATATCTATCTATCTATCTCTCTATCTATACCTTGCACTAAGCAGAGGCCCCCTTTTCTTTCAATTAAATAGGTTAGAATATTAACGAAGTCGCTCAGTCTCAAAGGTATGATAGTATTGGGCTCATCTGGTAGTGTCGGTATATCTGGAAGATAAAAATCCTGAAATGGAATGCATGGGGTTCTATTAAGTGTCAGAAATATTCATTCATACCCCTGTAGCTGGTGAAATCATACCCATGTATCTGGTGAAATAGTCATACCTACATAAATTTAGCTGGTTCTAACGAATGTCTGTCGAAGAACATCTTTACAAATGTCAATCACATATTTAGCAGCCTCCCTGCAGAAAAACGTTAAAACTCTTTCACCGTTAACTCTTGATAATCTTGCCCTGAACTTCATCTTGAGAAAAGTTCAAAACAGGTGACTCGTAAACTTTTTTGTGAATTTCAGCATAACAACACATAGTCAGGAATCCTAAATTGGTTCAAGGTTACAGTTCAAGAGAGTTCAACGGTCCATGGTTATTTGGTCAGGTAGATTCCAGGGTCACCCCCTTCCAATACGAAAGCAAGAGACTGTAAACAAACAATATGTGTCAACGACAGACAGGAAACAAAATCCTCCAAAAAGTGAAAAAATTCTATAATTTAAAAAATTATAAAACAAACTTGCGAAAAAAATCTTGTATTTGATAGAAAAAAAAACCTGCGAAGTTGAGTTTAAAAGGGAATTTTCAAACTTGTCATACACGAGATGTTACCAAAGATAAACATTTAGCCAATATATTTCAGTCTTGAAAGATTTGTGAGGCCAAGAGTAATAAGTTTTATTTTTTTCAGTTCGAAGTTAAGGTAGTATTATTGGTCTTTAAATAAGCCCAGGAGCGGTGCCCATACCGGGAATTTGTACGTTTCCCCTTGGAAGAACGAAATTTTTTTTGCTCAATGTTTGAAAAATTGACAAATTTCCATAGATAAAAATCTGCGCGTGATTCTGATTTAAACAAATTAAAACTTACCCAGCGTTCTGATAGAATTACGAAGTCGTTATTTCAATACGTGGTTTTAGCACGCATTAAGATTCCTTGCAAAAGTGGCTGTAGGCCAGTTTATTTATGGGATTTAATCTTAGCTCCGTGTTCGTGATTAGTAGCTCTAAAAGCACCTTAATTACCAACTCTGAAGAAAATTAAAAATCTTCGTAAAATGTTTATTAACCTATGTTTTGATTCAAAATGGCCATCTGATTATCTAAATGCCAATTCCTAAAACTACTCAAATCCTTCTAATTCCTCAACAGTTGCGAGCAAAAAAGGGGAAACGTATTCCATATCTGTAAAGCGAGGGGATGGGGAAGGGAGCTTCTAGGATCACGGTAGCAAATGTTTTCGATTTGCATGAAATGGGTATTTTCTTAGCTTGCTGATTTTAGATCCGAGTTTATTAATTCCTATCGAATGGAGATAGTCTAGTATTGCAATACATGTTCAAATTCAAAATACATTAATTATACAGTCAACAAATAGTGAGTATGATAATTTTTTTTTAAACTACTTTAATCCCTGTAATTCCTCAACTAGTACGAGCAAAAAATGGTGAAACGCATTCCATATCTATAAATTGAGGGGGATGGGGAGGGGAGCTTTTAGAATCATGGTAGCAAATGTTTTCGATTTTCATGAAATGGGATATTCTGAGTCTGCTGATTTTAAATCTGAGTTTATTACTTCCTGACGAATGGATATTGTCTCATATTGCAATACATATTCAAATTCAAAAGGCATTAATTATACAGTCAACAAATAGTAGGTGTAATACAGCTTATTTTAAATCACAGTCAAGCAAGAGTTTCAATCTGTATTATCTAAGAGCTGAAAGCGGGACCTGTGCCCTGTCCAAGAACCCTCCTCCATCCCCAAATTCAAAACTCCAAATGTAAAGAAGTTGAGTCTATACTGAAAAAAAAAATCGTTCAGAGATTATGATTAACCAATTAAATATTGTACAAATCTGGTGAATATTGCGAGATAAACTCCAACATCAATGTGCGGCAGTCCTTACAATGACTACTCCCACTAAGACCACTACAACATTGTTATTACTCTTAAATATCATTAGTTACTTTTATTAATTAACTTATTATCTAATATTAATAATTTTAATCTATACACAAATTATGTGAATTGAGAACCAAGCAGTAACTAAACAATGAAAATCAAAGTATATCCAAAAAACCTACTACTACTGCTGTCAACAACTTACTGCAGCAACAAGCCGCCTGAGGCCAACACAGCTGCACACACTCTTCCATTCCGATCCATTTAAAGCCTCCTTTTTTAAGCCCTCCCAAGAAGTTCCAATTTCTTTTAGATCCTTCCTTGCGACCGCACCCCACCCAATTCACATATGACCTGCTTATCGTTTGGCCCGAGAGGGCTATCCGGAAAGGATGATCTTTGGCAATCTGGCATCCTTGATTCGTAGAATATGTCGCTATCTTAACCTTTCTCTCATCACAGTCCTAGAAAGTGGGATAGATCCATGTTTTTCAACTTAGTGATTGAAAAACGATCAGTCACACATTTATCCAAAGCAGTCCGTAGACAAAGCAGTCCTCTAGCAGACTCTTGTTAAATCCTAATCTGTTTATTAGAACACCCAAGTTTCAGAACCATACTTGACCACTTTTCTCACTGCAGCTTCCGATGTTCTAACCATGGTTCGCAGACACTAAGAACAAGAAAATAACTTAAACAAAACTTAATTAATAGCTAATTTAAAACCTAAAGGGAGCAGCAATTAACTAATGAAGAATTGAAATTAAATGGACATAAATGGAAAAAACAATGAATATATCCTTCAAATGAATATGAATTTGAACCATTGTAAGCTGAGTTGGCGCTAAAACCAAATACATTGAAATTCCTTTCTGTAAATTAATTCTTCCATTTTCATAATTTTTTTAGTTTTCAGTAAAGCACACATGGTGTTTTATCATTTCAGGTGGTTTTAGGGACGATAACACCACACTTACTTGTCTCAATTTGCTTTACATCTTGTTAGTCTGAGTAACCTGTTTATTTTTTTTGTATATAAAAATGACGCGCTCGATCTTTGGAAGGTTTAAAGGCAAGAGCATCCTTATATGAGGCAAATTGTGTTCATTTTAAAGATTTCAAGATTCAAGATTTTATTAAACTTCTGTACAACACACACAATATATATAAAAAAAGGGTCAAGCCGGAGACACAAGGTCGATTGACAAAGACCCGGTATAACAATATAGCACACCTATTTGACAGAAAAAAGAAACAAAAACAAATGCATAAAATAAATATCAATAAATCCACGACTCACCACTAGACGGGAACCCACCCACAAAACAACTGACACTCGGCAAATATCAATCCGAAAAACAAAACAAAACAGTGTGCAAGCGAGGGTGACCTATGACTGGCAACTTATTTGAAAAAAAAAAAATAATAGTAAAAAAACATAAAATGAGCCCACCTTATCAATATCAAACAAACAACTATTCACTTTAAGATTTTTTTTTTTTTATTACTGATTCTTGAATTTATTTATAAGGATAGAATGAAGTTGCTTTTTAATAAGTGGGAGAGATTTACTGCAGTCAATATATG
This sequence comes from Artemia franciscana, assembly GCF_032884065.1. Classification (NCBI taxonomy): domain Eukaryota; kingdom Metazoa; phylum Arthropoda; class Branchiopoda; order Anostraca; family Artemiidae; genus Artemia; species Artemia franciscana. Next base: position 12,132,754 of record NC_088873.1, on the reverse strand, counting down.
GTAGATAAAAATGCCATGAACCCATGATCGAAAAATATGGCGAGAACCGTGATCTCTCAGTGGTTAATTTCAGGTGCTGCATTCTCCATTTATTACGGGTTTCATAAACATGGTCAGGTTGCTCAGGGAAAAAATTTCTCGTACGAAAGTACGGAGGCAGTTCTGAGCGGTTATATTTTACCTTGAATAAAAAAGAATGAAGAGTGAATAATTCTGAAACAGGCAAAATATTAGTTAATAAATATATAGTTTCAGTTTTAGATTTATTTGGATAGGAAGAAGGTGACGGTAAATATCTTTGCAAAATTCGAAGAGCCCGGTTTTGAAGAGTCTGTATCGGTTTTATATGATATTTGAAAGTTGCTAAATAAATTAGGGGACAATACGTAAGATGGGAATGCACCAAGGCAAAATAAATGAGTCGTAGAACTTCATAGGGGAAAAAATGCTGAAGCCTCCTCATTACACCAACTCCTTGGGAGATTTTAACGCGTGATCTATTACAATGTTCTTTATAAGATAGATTTTCATCAATAGTTATACCAAGATACCGGAGTGAAGTTACCCTTTGAATTCGAATATCTGTAGCCTGATCAATTATAGTTGAAATTCCTTTTGCTTTGTGTCCAAGTCTACTATAAATGATGAATTTTGGCGGCATTCAATGACAAAAGATTAGCTTTTAGCCATACAATCAGCTGGGAAAACACGATTTGCAGCTTCTCTTTGACATCATCTTCCGACTTCCCTGCAAGTGTTGATCCAGTATCATCGGCGAAAAGGACATTCAGGGTGTTAGTTTCTGTTGCTGATGGAAGGTCATTTATGTATATTAGGAAGAGCAGTGGTCCCAGAATTGAACCCTGAGGAACACCAATATTGGGCAATAAGCATGGATCCGAAGCTGTTTTATTGATAGTTGTTACTTGGGATCGACCTGTTAGGTAAGATGCGATAAAATCGTGCGCTGGTCCTCGTATCCCGCCATGGCTTAATTTAAACAACAATATTTCGTGACAAATCGTGTCAAATGCCTTCTCAAGATCCAAAAAAATACTTGCCGGAATCATTTTTTTATCAAGACATTCGTGAATAAATTGGACCATTGTCAGGATAGCGTCCTGCGTACTATGTCCCTTTCTAAACCCATACTGATTTTTTGAAAAATAATCATTCGAAGTAAGGAAATTATACACTCGATTATAAAAACATCAAGATGGCTTCATTGTTCATTGTTCGTTTTAAGTTTCGCTTCTCCACTCAATGATTCTTTTTAATCTTTCTAACGTTTTCGACCGCTTTATACTTTTCATGGGAAAACTTTGTTTGCAATTTTAATCTGTATGATTAGGAGGGTCCAACCGAGAGCTCTTGTGCCAGTGCCTCTTCTACCCGCTTCTCCTCTCCCAGCTTTGCATATGGAGAAGAGCTGTACTTCGTTTGACTCAGAATCACTCAGGGATTGCTTGGGTAATGGTCTTAAATGATTAAAAGTAATTTCATGAATCTGACTTAGTTTTACTGTAGGAAAAAAAAGCTTAACAAATGACCAATCAATGGAAAGAACAACAAAACAAATATAGTATTACGGCTATATATGTCTCTGTCAGTAAGTGGTGGGGTGTATTGTTAGAGCAAAAACAATTATGTTGAAAGGGAGCATGGTGCAGTTGCAGAATAGCGGGGCGAAAAAGAGAAGCCTTTTTAGATTACTAATTTAATGCTCATTTCCATGGTTTTGTCAAGTTTTAGATAAACCATACCCAGTTGCTAAAGTATTACTAATGATTATTTTCAAAACAAGTGGTGTATCAGCATTATTGTTGGCATGAACCCCAGCAGAAAATTTTCAGTTTCTTTGGGAATTGGGGGGGGGGTTATAATTGCTGCCAGGAGCTTTGTTTTTACCAAGAGTTTACTTCGAAGTTTTCTCATTTTCTGTTTTTATCCATATTTTGAATATCTTGATATTTTCCAAAGCATGGATAAGCTGTCTTCTACCCCCCTACCAGCATCCATGATGTTGCAAATATTGTTTTAAAATAATTGCTTGTAAAAAGCAGCTTGTGGTTCTTGTTTAAACTGGATTTTTGAACTTTGCATTCACATTTTCTTCTACGTGCTCAAGTATCTTGTCCGAGCCTTAGAAATAGTCTAAATAAGTAAAAAAAAAAACTTACCTTTGGAACAAGTGTCTCAACTGCAAGAAGAGCTTCAAGCCAGGGGGATGTAAATTCATTCTTATAACTCTTCAACGGATCTTCAACTTCAAACAGCATCTCTTTTGGAACATCACCAAAATAATATGGAAAAGTAGACGGTTTTGAAGTTCTTTGTCTCATAATATACTCCAGTAGACAAGCATTTTCCATATTCACTTTAGCCGATACCATATCGTCAATAGTTGGACATAGATCACTAGGGGAATCCCCCTTTTGAAAATAGCAAGAGATAAAGAATCCTATCCCAAATAAACATAGAACAATAATGTATTTAATTTTCTTTCTCAAACAAAAGAACATAGTTCTGCGTTACCTAATCAATTTACAACTGCTACAGTTTTAGAATTTATAGAAGTTGAACTCACGTAACGGTAAAATAAATTCATATCGTTAGTAATTTGAGAAAATTTAACTATGTCAGGGCATTAAAAGTGAAACAACCGGTTTCCAAAATTGTATCAACAAAACTATTTTGGTCGGTTTTTCTCAACCCTTTTGGCTATGTTATTTCACAATAAAAGTCTTGCCAAGGCAATTTGAGTAATTACACTGAATTATGGTTCTATAATAAATGTATTTATTAAAATTTACAATCGTTGAAGATTGTAGTTTACTTCCTTCTCTAATTTTTGGCAAGTTGAGATAAATAGATGTTTAGTGCATAGCCATATTTATTGAGATCTGTAAAATTTTCCCACAAAACATTCTGACATCGCTTTCTGTGTCATCGCTCTTTTATTCTTCACCGAAAGTTATCATGAAAAAACGTGCCAGTTTTTTCCGTCTTCAGACAAACAGTTTGAAAATTTGCATCGTTTTTTTTTTTTGTTGTCAAGCATGTGCCATTCTTTTTTATGTTCTTACAAAGTGTCATCGTTTTCCAAAGCGTGTTTTATGCTTAATCATCCCAGAAGATACTTCGTAGTTTAGTACAAAACAAAGTCAGTGCAAAGCACAAAACGATTTTGGCCTTTTTTCAGGTGATGCCATAAGTGTCATTGAAAAAATTCTACCGCTTTTTTCTTTCACTGTGAAAAATTCCGTCGTCTTTTTTCTGTCATCGGACTTATGCCATTCTTTTCTTTTTGTCCTTACAAAGTGTCATCGTTTGCTTAGAGGTCTGTTACCCTTAATCATCACAGAAGATATGTCAAAGTTTATTTTATTTTCGACTGCTTGGCAAGTTGAGACAAGTAAGTATTAAGCGCAAAGTCAGTGCAAAGCACAAAACTATTTTGGCCTTTTTTCAGGTGATGCCAAAAGTGTCATTACACAAATTCTACCGCTTTTTTCTTTCACTGTGAAAAATTTCGTCGTTTTTTTCTGTCATCGGACTTATGCCATTCTTTTCTTTTTATCCTTACAAAGTGTCATCGTTTTCTTAGAGATCTGTTACCCTTAATCATCACAGAAGATATGTCAAAGTTTATTTTATTTTCGACTGCTTGGCAAGTTGAGACAAGTAAGTATTAAGCGCAAAGTCAGTGCAAAGCACAAAACTATTTTGGCCTTTTTTCAGGTGATGCCAAAAGTGTCATTACACAAATTCTACCGCTTTTTTCTTTCACTGTGAAAAATTTCGTCGTTTTTTTCTGTCACCGGACTTATGCCATTCTTTTCTTTTTGTCCTTAAAAAGTGTCATCGTTTTCTTAGAGGTCTGTTACCCTTAATCATCACAGAAGATATGTCAAATTTTATTTTATTTTCGACTGCTTGGCAAGTTGAGACAAGTAAGTATTAAGCGCAAAGTCAGTGCAAAGCACAAAACTATTTTGGCCTTTTTTCAGGTGATGCCAAAATTGTCATTACAAAAATTCTACCGCTTTTTTCTTTCATTGTGAAAAATTCCGTCGTTTTTTTCTGTCATCGGGATTGTGCCATTCTTTTCCCTTTGTCTTTAAATATTAAAATTTTCTTTCAAGGTTTTAACGACCATCTAATATTTTATGAGAAAAAATTGGGCCCTACAAATAAATTTTTAATTATTTATGTACAATTTAACAGCTGGAAATAGTGGTCTATTGGACCAGTGGCCCAAATCTTATCTAAAACTTGACTATGATTATTTGTTCAAATTATTCAAAAACGACTACTGAAACACGAGGGCCGATAAATTAAAATAAGAAGCTTTTTTAAATCGGCAAAAACTAGCGGAACGGTATTGATCCATATTATTAGTTGTGAAAATGTTTTTTTTTTTATTCAATTTTTTTTTTTTTTTACGATTACAGGAAAAAACTGAAAAACTTAGCAATGAGCAAATAGTTAATGACAATTGTTTTGTTGCAAAATGTTATAGAGTAAATAAATCTTGCTTCGCGCTATATATCAATTTATCTCAACTTGCCACAAAGCCAAAAGGGAAGCAGACTATAATCTCCTTGAAAGATTCATGACAACGAACGTCTCGAAAATGGTTGGCCGTGTTTAACCCCCCCCCCCTTCCTCAAGTAAAGAAAGTTTTCGTTTTAAGCTTGATTTACCTGTTCAATTTAAGTTCTACTCATTTTAAGATTTATTTCTTTAATTATGTGGTACCTGTCGTAAGTTTATTTGCTATGATTGTTTGTTTAATTTATGTCCGTTTTAGGTTTTATTTATTCTTTGATAGCATCTTCCGGTTCTTTTGAGTTTGAAATATTATAGATCTTAATTTTTGCTGATCTTAAGTTTAATATGGCATTTATTTTGTAAGTTTATTTGCTATGATTGTTTGTTTAATTTATGTCCGTTTTAGGTTTTATTTATTCTTTGATAGCATCTTCCGGTTCTTTTGAGTTTGAAATATTATAGATCTTAATTTTTGCTGATCTTAAGTTTAATATGGCATTTATTTTCCGTTGAAAAACATCCTTTTCGGAACTTTTTTTCCTTGAGTAATTTCTGTTCGTTTTTATGGCCAAAGTTTCAAGTTTTTCAAAATTCTTAATTTTAAAATCCTTTTTTTTTCAGAGTCAAAGTTTCATTAAAGCATCAAAACTAGTATCAAAGCAACAATATCAACGTAAACAAAGTATCAAAGCAAGCATAAAAAAACAATAAGCAATTTGCATGTCTACAGCCCTTTTGCTGGGGACTAGAAGGGGGCTTAAAACCCAGAAGCATAGTTTTTTTGGGTATTGTACTATTTTGAACATAATGAGCATCTCAATTTTGATCAGACGCCTTTTGGGAAAGGGGGGTTATCGCCTTTTGATTACTTTTGGCTGTTAAAAAAAGAACTTGGTTTCAATTTTCAGTCGAATGACCCCTCTCCAAAATTGATGTGATATCCCTTCCAGAAAACCTTGTATGTTAACGCTGGACAACTTGCTTAAGTTACAGATCTTGCCACGGTAGCCATTGGGGACTTTCAGCGCCCGAGTTATAGCTATTTGAATTTCGGACTGTTTTGAATAAAATGTCTTTTCAAAATTTTAATTAGATGCAATAGCGGAAAAAGCACACAAAGGGGGCGGCTGATTATCCTCTGATCACTTTCGACTCTTGAAAAGTACAAAAGAAATTTCGGTTTCCGATAAAATGAGGCTCCTTCAAAGTTTATGCGATCACACCTTCCATAAATGCTTTATATGTAAACGATGGGTAACTAGCGTAACTTAAAACCTTTTTCCTGGGGGCTGGAGGGGGGGGATTCAAACCCGTAACCACTGTGAGTTGACCCTTTGATTATCTTGAGTAAAACAGAAATCTCAAAACTTTGATTCGACACATTTTGGGCAAAAAATCGTGGGGAGTGGGGCAGTTGCCCAACGATACTTTCTTACTCTTAAAATGGAACTGAAACTTTCTGTTTTCAATTAAATAAGATTCCTCCAAAGTTTATACGGCCAGTACTACCATAAAACCTGATATTTTTCTTAGGGATAACGGACAATCCTTGTCTTAGGCTCTAAAGAGTGTGTCAGCACCAAAGGTATTGTAACAAGATTTTCGGACTATTTTGAAAAAAATGGCTATCTCAAAAGTCAGATCCGAAGAATTTGAGAAAAAAAGGGGGTGTGGGAGATCTTTTTCCCCTTTGATCACTTCTGACTCTTTAGAAGGGGAAAAAAACTGTCAATTCCCGATCAAATGAGCTTTCTCCAAAGCTCATACGGCCATTTTTCCATAAAAACCTGGGGCATAATTTAAAACCTTCGCTCCAGGGATCTTGGGGTTGTATCGACCCCGAAGGCATTCTTAAATAGTCTTTGGTCTATATTGAACACAATGCCTATCTCAATTTTTTGATAGGATCCATTTGGAGAAAACAAGTTGTAGGGAGGGTTGTTGCCCCCTGGTCACTTTTGGCTCTTAAAATGGGGAACTAGAATTCTCAATTTAAAATCAATTGAGTCTTCTACAAACTTTATGCGACTAATTAATGCCAGAAGACCTTCTACGATCCCGAGGAATAGCTTACAACCCTTGCCCCAACCCTTTGCGGGGCTGTATCAACCCCCAGACACACTGCTGTATGATAAATGTAATATAATAGGCAGCGCAATAACACTGCATAAGTAAAGAGTGATGTGGACACTATGTATTATTTATTTTTCTTCTTTTTTGGTTTTAGGCAAGGGCACTTTGTATCGAAGGATTTCTCGTAGAAACTTCAAAAAGAGCTCATTTGATTGGAAATTGAAACGGATAGTGCCCTTTTTAATAGATTAGAGGGTAACTAACCACCCTCCCACGCCCACTATTTTCCCAAACACATTCAGTCAAAATTTGTATCAAACACATTCAGCCATTTTGTTCAACGTAGTTGAATGGTCCGGAAATTACGCCATTGAGGATGACATCTCCCCCACAGACCTCGGGACAAGGGTAAAAGTTATGCTCTTAGTCTTTAGTCTTAGGTCCTCCCACGCCTGAGGGCGCATAAGGCAGCAACAGTGGTTCGCCACGACGACCTGTCCTGAGCCTTCGACCAAAGCTCCTCCATCGAAGACCTCGCCAGCTTCGCCTCCTTCTCCAACATCCTGCCAACTGTCATTTTGGGTCTCCCTGACTTGCGGAGGCCGGGGGGTATCCAACACCATATGTCATGAGGTAGCCTTCCATCACCCATTCGCACCATGTGCCCCCAATACATCCATCGTCGCTTTCTAATGGTATCAAGGATGGGGGTATGATTTGTTATGGTATAAATCTCATCATTTCTTATTCTCTCAGTCCAATGTAAATTCAAAATATATCTTAGGCAGTTATTATCGAATGCCCATAGTCGTTTTCCTAGTTGCGCAGTGATACTCCAAGTTTCACAACCATATGTAAGGACGGAGAGGACATTGCTATTATAAATTCTGAGTTTTAGCTTCTGGGAATATTTACTATTTCTCCAAACATTTCTGAGACAATTGAAGGCAGAGCCAGCCAATGCTATTCGGCACAAAATTTCTCTTTCAGGATTGGCATCTTGCGTAAGAATGCTGCCTAGATATTTGAACTCTCTCCCTACTTCAATTTCCTCATTGTTGACCAAAAGTCCCTCAGCTAAGTCAGGAATGACTGCATTTGACATTGATTTAGTCTTGTTAGCGTTTATGGAGAGTCCAACAGCATTTGCCACACGCTCAAGTTCATTTATATTGTGTTGTATATCTTCTGAAAAGTTATGCTCTGGGGGTATTTAAGGTTTATGTAAGAGGGGTGATCGTATAAACTTAGGAGGGGGCTCATTCGATTGCTAATCAGATGTTTAAGTGCTCTTCTTGAGATTTAGAGCGACTGGAGTGTGAATTCTCTACCCCCCCCCCTCCCACACACACCTCGTATTTTCACCAAATGTATCTGACGGAAATTATTAGACGGTCATTTGCTGTCGTAGAAGCTTTTAAAAAGGCTCATTCAATTGGAAATTGAAAGGACTATTGCCCTTTTTAATTCTCTTAAGCGATTAGAGGGCAACCAACCACCTACCACGCCAACCATTTCCCTAAACAATCCAATAAAAATTTTGAGATAGCCATTTTGTTCAACATAATTCAAAGGTCGGGAAATTAAGTTTTTTAGAATGACAACCCCCCACCCCCCCAGCCCTTATGGCAAGGGTTGTAAGTTGTGCCCTGGGGGCATATAATGTGTGTATAGAAAGGGAGATCATGGAGACTCTGAAATGGGTTCATTTAATTGGAAATCAGATGTTCTAGTGCCCTTTTTAAGATTCAAATTGATCAGATGGTGGATCCCCCCTTACACATACCACATATTTTCCCTCAATGAATCTGATAGAAATTTTGAGATTATCATTTGTTGTCATAGAAACTTTGATAAGAGCTCATTCAATTGGAAATTGAAAGGGCCAGTGCTATTTTTGATGGTCGAAAATGATTGGAAGACAACTAACATCTCTCCCACACCCGCCATTTCCTCAAACGCATCCAATCAAAATTTTTAGATAGCCATTTGGTTCAACGTAGTTGAAAGGTCCAAAAATTATGCCATTGAGGATGGCAACCCCTCTTCAGCCCTCAGAGTTGTAAGTTTGTAAGTTAATAACTTACAGGTTGTAAGTTATGCCTTCGCAACACATAAGGTATGTGTACGTAGTTAGTAGTTAGTATGGTACGTAGTTAGGGGAGGGCCTTCGGGCCCGCCCCTCTCCCCCTCCTCGAAATTTTGTGAAATGTTTAATTTTCGCGCGGTTTCTTGGGATTTCTGGCAAAATTAGGACATTTATTAAGATTCATGTGTGTTGCCTTTTTTTTTTATTTTACAGCATGGAATTATCCGGTCAAGTAACAGCCCAATTATTAACCCATTTTCTGTCTAACTTTTTACCGTCTTTGAAGTAGGGGAGAGTGGGGCTGGTGTAAACTTTGAAAGTAGTGAAAGTAGATTAGATACATAATTACCAACAGGTCGGAAAAGAGTTCTGTACCTGGAGAGTTAAGGGCTGACATGGTAGAAAAGAGTTCCACACATGGAATATATGCCAACAGGTCGGAAAAGAGTTCCTTCCATGGGGAGTTAAGGGTTGAAGAAGGGGACAGTGGGGTTGGTTCGGACGCGCGGTGAATCTGGTCAAGCACTTCTCTCCCTACAGCGCCGTCTGCTAATCAAGAAAAATAACACTGTAGACCTGCCATCTAGCATTCTATTTGCGTATGTAGCTTTGTTACCCCTCGTGCAGTCGTTTTGGAAATATTTGAAAAAAAAAAAGAAAAAAAACAAGAAAAGGCATCCTGTAACTTCTTTAACTTAAGATTTAATTTAGCCTATATTAATAAACATAATGCATGACACGTTTAACTTAGACTTTGTTAAGTTATTTCGATTTTGGTTTTTGGCACCATCTGCAAGTTCGGAGGCGTAGGTGAGGTTTCAGGCTTTTTGTTTCAGGTGGGGTTGATTTGGACAACTACAGTGGGGTGCATTCGACATTGTTCGAACCAACCCCACAATCCCCTATTTAGCGATTGTACTGTTATTTTTTTTTTAAGTGAGTTTTGTCTTTCCACAGCAAAATAGAATTATCCTTGATATTAGGGCGTTTATCCCCCCTTTTCAGGATAAAGTACAGCTTTTAATGGATCAATTTTGGAAACTATCGTTTTTCATTAAAGTCAACGTTTTCGCAATAGAAGAACTACTCCCATAGTACCCATATTGCACTGTTAACCCTAAAATTTCTCTTTCAGTGGAACATAATAGATTAATCACTGGTTCTAAATCGCTATGAACATAACTTGAGCCTAAAACGTACTTTTGAGCCAGAGTCTGAAGTCTGATCAACAACACTCTGAGCTTGGACTACATAGTGACCCTCATTGTGATGGATTTTTTTCTTGGGTATACATTGAATCTATCTAAGCTGCTGCAGTCTGAAAACATAGATATGGTTATGTGCATTCAGTGCGTCGAAAGTTTAACAGAAATGTTCAAAGAAATCCGAAATAGTGCCGGGAAGGTTTCATCAGCTGTTTCTGGAAGCAACTAGGCTATGCAGAGAACTAGAAGTTACCCTTGTTATGCCACGAAAGAGGAACCTTTTCAAAATCCCAAGTGATATCCCGGCAGAAAAACATATGGAATTTTACTATCGCGTCTCCATTTTCCTCCCATTTGTAGATCAGCTAATACAATCACTTGAATCTCGATTCACAAAGCAAAAGGTCACGCTGAAAGGCCTCAGCGGAATACTGCCATCTTTTGTTGTTAAACAGCCTAGCAGCGATCTTAAAGAACTGATCAAATTATATACCTCAGATCTAACGAGTTCAAACTCCGCTGTGATGGCTGAGCTTGAACTATGGCGAGCCAAGTGACTTAAAGCAATACCCAGTCTTTTCCCGAAGACAGCAGTGCAGAGCTTGGCTGAGTGCGAACGTGGAATATTTCCGAATATTCACAAGTTACTGAGCATCTTTTGTGTCATTCCCACGTCTACAGCATGTCTTGAGAGGTCATTTTCTTCGATGAAAAGAATCAAAACGTATCTTCGTAGTCAGATGAGTGAAGACCGACTGAATGGCTTGGCACTCTTGAATGTCCATAGAGATGTTCTCGTATCAGTCGATAAAATTTTAGAAAAATGTGCTATTAGCTCTGCTCGAAGGTTACGATTTAAAATATAGATAAAGTTAATCTGTATTTTCTGACATACGTGCTTTTTGCCTTTAATTAGTTACTAAATACAAAAGTGCTACTTTATATCTGCTGTTTGAAGGTTTTGGGCCCCGAAAAAAATTCCTGCCTACGTGCCTGGTATGTATAGAAAGTGCGATCGTACAATTTTCAGAGAGGACCCATTGAAATGGTAATCTGAGGTTCTAGTCCTTTCTTAAGATTTGAGTGATCAGAGGATGGACAACCTCCCCCAAGAACTAATATTTTCTCAAAATGTATCTTACAGAAATTGTTAGATGGCCATTTGAGTAGTATCCCTGTATGCAGTTTAAGCGGTGCCTTATACCCATATTCTTTCCTTTCTCTGTGGTTTTAAAACACGAAGAGGTTTAACGGCAATTCATTTTTAGCTTCTAAGCAGTATTTCATTGATTTTATGAAATTTACATTTGATGTAGGAATCGAACGCTAGGCCCATTACTTCTAATGGTAAAAGAACGACACGTTACTCGCCTGAGCTAAAAAGGTAATGATGAAATTATACTCTTAGAAATGCGTTCTAGACAATCATTGAATTATTTCTGGGACTCAGGCAAACTTGTGTTAAGCGTCACCACATCGTAACAAGTTATTTGCACAATCGATTTCTCAATATGATATTTATTTACGGGAAACTTTTTTGGGATCATTCCAAGAATATGTATACCACGGTGATCTGAGATCCCTGCTGGACAGATATGTTTTTTGATGGTTAGTGAAGCTTTTTTCGTTGTCCAAGAATTGTAATGACTACAGCCGGGCAGGTATCATTTACGTGATGTAGTGAGCTCCTGAGCACGTCGGTTTTCAATTGCCGGGCTTGCATACGAGTTTGGGCCCCAAAAATCCTATTTAGGACCCAATGTTCCCCTCCAGGGCCCCAAGTCCCTCTCCTGTCCCCAATGACCCTCCAGTAGCCCAGTAACTCGCAATTTTTTTGGAAATTCGAATGTTTCTTTCTTTTTTGTACTTCTCGAGATTTTCTTAGCTTTTTTCCAATACAATTAACATAGGAAGAATTTTTGTTACTTTGAATTTTCTGGGGGCTCCCAATTATTTTTGACTTCTTAGACTAAGGAGGACTTTTTGGAGAATTGTCTCGGACTTGGAAGTATTTCGGGACGCCAGAATTTCGTGATATGTTTCCGAGAATTTCAAGAATGTTGCATTATCCCGCAATGTGTAATCATTCATGTTGTAAGTGAAACAATAGAATAAATCCTATGAAAATCTTCAGATCTAGTCTTTTGATACAGAAATACTGTTACAGCCCTTTCTCCCACGTATTATTGGAGTTGCAAACCCATTTTTGGACATCATTGCAAGAATATACATCCCAGTTTCCAATAATTTCTTGGTATGTTTCCGAAAATTTCAAGAACGGTGCGTTATCTGATATGATGTAATCATTCATATTGCCAATGAAAAAATGCAATGCATCCTGTGACGGCCCCCACAACTGGTCTTCTGAGATAACAGCTAAGTCATCAACATTTTTACCTTCTTAAAAGTTTCCCATTGATTTTATTAAGCCTATGGATTTTTTGGGACTTAATTATTTTATCTTTTTGGGCTTATAATTTTTGGATTTAGAGTTAGCTTTGTAAACAGATATTTTTTGTCATATTCCCGCGAATCCCAAGAGCGATGCGATATCTGGTATTGCGTAATAATTCATTTTGTCAGTGAAACAAAACAAAACGTTCTGTAAGAGCCCTCACATCTAGTCATTTGAGACAAGGATACTCTGGCAGTCCATACTCTGATGTACTATTGGACTTGCTAGGGCCTTTTTGCCATCATTCCAAGAATATGCATCTTGGTTTCCAAGAATTTCATGAAAAGTTTTCCAAGAATTTCAAGAATGACGTGTTGACTGGTTTTGAACTACGATCGGCTCAATAAGCATGCGTGTACGCTTATTGAACCCAAGTGAGCCTAACTCAAAATCAGTCAACCTAATGAAACCTAAGTGCAAAAACCAGTCGCGGTGTCTATAACTTCTAATCTTCGGTTTTTAATGAACACCATGGAAAACTCCTTAGAAAATTAAAATGCTGCTGATTCAGTTGTAATATCGTAAGACCAGATGTGAAGGCTGTCACTAGATGTATTGCATTGTTTCACAGACAACATGAATGTTTACGCTATACCAGATAAGGCGTCATTCTTGAAATTCTCGGAAAAATACCAAGAAATTCTCGGTGTCCCAATATAATAATAATAGAAAAAATTCTAAGATAAAATAAATTAAAATAAGTCCCAAAAAACGTAAATTTGACAGAATTAATGGAAAACAGCTTAGAAGCTAAAAATGTCGCTGACTCAGTTGTTACCTAAAAAGACCAGATGTTAGGGCTGTAACAGGATGTTACAGAATTGTATTGTTGTACTGATAACATGAATGATTACGCAATATCAGGTAATACATCACTTAATAAGTTATCGGTGTTGCAAAATAATTCTTTATCCCCAAAATTTCTAAGTTCAAAAAATATAATTGATTCTAACTCCCAAAAAAACTTATAAATTTAATAAAGTCAATGAAAACTGCATAGAAGTTAAAAATGTTGTTGAGAAGTTAAAAATGTTGTTGCATCTGGTCTCAAAAGACCAGATGCAAGGGTTGTCACAGGATTTACTTTATTGTTTCACTTACAACATGAAAGATTACGCAATACCAGATAACGCATCATTCTCGAGATTCTCGGAAACATCCTATGGAGTTTCCGGAAACCAGGATGTGACAGAATGTATTGTATTGTTTCGCCGATAGCATGAATGATTATGCAATATCAGATAATGTATCTTCCATAAATTATCGGTGTTCCAAAATATTTTTTGTCCTTAAAAATTCCAAGTAAAAAAAAGTACTTTTAAGTAAAAAAAAAATCATAAAATTCATAAAATCAATGAAAAACTTTTGAAAAGCTAAAAAAAATGTCGCTGAAACAGTCGTTATCTCAAGAGACCAGATGTGAGGACTATCACAGGATGTATTATATTCTTTTACTGACAAATTGAATGGTTATGCAATACCAGATAACGCATCATTCTTGAATTTTTCGGAAATTCACCAAGAAATTCTTGGTGTTCCAAAATAATTTCAAGTCCCTAAAACATTTAAAGTCCAAAAAATAAAACAATTCTAAATCCACAAAAACCCTTAGATGTCACAAAATCTATGGAAAACTGCATAGAAGCAAAACAATGTTGTTGACTCAATTGTAATCTCAAAATACTGAATACTGATAGTCTGTCACAGGATTTGTTGTATCATTTAACAGACAACATGAGTTATTACGCAATACCAAATAAAGTATCATTCTTCAAATTCTCGAAAGCATGTCAAGACATTCTCGGTGGCCGATGATAATTCTAGGTCCCCAAGAAATTCTAAGAAAAAAATTAAATAATTCTAAGTTCTACAAAAAATCGTAAATTTCGTAAAACCCATGGAAAACTACATAGAAGTTAAAAAATGTTGTTGAATCATTTGCTATCTCTAAAGATCAGATGTGAGGGCAGTCACAGGATGTATTGTATTGTTTCGCCGATAATATGAATGATTATGCAATATCAGATAATGCATCTTCCATAAACTATCGGTGTTCAAAAATATTTTTTGTCCCTAAGAATTCCAAGTAAAAAAAGTAATTTTAAGTAAAATAAAATCATAAATTTCATAAAATCAATGAAAAACTTCTGAAAAGCTAAAAAAATATTGCTGAAACATATGTTATCTCAAGAGACCAGATATGAGGACTGTCATTGGATGTATTATATTCTTTTACTGACAAATTGAATGGTTGTGCAATGCCAGATAACGCATCAATCTTGAATTTCTCGGAAATTCACCAAGAAATTCTTGGTGTTCCAAAATAATTTCAAGTCCCTAAAACATTTAAAATCCAAAAAATAAAATAATCATAAGTCCACAAAAACCCTTAGATGTCACAAAATCTATGGAAAACTGCATAGAAGCAAAACAATCTTGTTGACTCAGTTGTAATCTCAAAATACCAGATGTGAGGTCTGTCACAGGATTTATCGTTTAACAGACAACATGAACTACTACGCAATACCAAATAAAGTATCATTCTTTAAATTCTCGAAAGCATGCCAAGACATTCTCGGTGGCCAATGATAATTCTAGGTCCCCAAGAAATTCTAAGTAAAAAAATTAAATAATTCTAAGTCCTACAAAAAATCACAAATTTCGTAAAACCATGGAAAACTACATAGAAGCTCAAAAATGTTGTTGACTCTGTTGCTATCTCAAAAGACCAGATGTGAGGGCTGTCACAGGATGTGACAGCTTATCATTCACTGACAAGATGAATGATTACGCAATACCAGGTAACGTATCATTCTTGAAATTCTCGGAAACATGCCATGACAATCTCGAAAACCAGGATAAATATTCTTGGAATGATGCCAAAAAGGTGCTAGCAACTCCAGTAACGCATCGAAGAGTGGCTGGTGCAGTATCTGTGTTTCAAATGACCAAATGTGAAGGCTGTCACAGAATACATTGTTTTGTTTCGCTGACAACATGAATGATTACGCAATGCCAGATAACCCATCATTCTTGAAATTCTCGGAAATCCGACCTTTCAGTCTGAACCCCCCCCCCCTCAGAAAAAATTTCTCCTGTAGCGTCTGTATACTTCCCAATGACCAATGCTAGGCTACATGAAAACAACAGACAAAGTCCATAATTTCCAGCCGTTCCTCGGGGACTGTGAGGGATTAATTGGTCGCCAAAGACATAATTATTAAATATCTTGACTATGCTGAACTCAAAATTTTGGATCAAAATTTTGATCCGGTGACTTTGGGAAAAAATGAGCGCGGGAGGGGGCCTAGTTGCTCTCCAACTTTTTGGTCACTTAAAAATGGCACTAGAACTTTTAATTTTTGTTCGAATGAGCCCTCTTATGAGATTCTATGACCACTAAGCCGATGCAATCACCCCTTGGGAAAAAAGCTAAAAATAAAAAAATAAACACGCATCCGTTATATTTCTTCTGGTAAAAAGCACAAAATTCCACATTTGTGCGGATGACCTACTCAATTGGGTTCTCTAATCCGCTTAATCTGATGGTGTGACTTTCAATAAGAGTATATTTTTCAGGCTCCTAAATTTCAACAGGTAGGAATAAACCTGATGAAACTGATATATTTAAAATCAGCATACAAATGTGATTCTTTTGATGCATCTATTGGTATCAAAATTCCATTTTTCAGATTTAAAAACCCATCAGCAATTAAAAAAAAACAAGTTTTTTCAACTGAAAATAAGAAGCAACATTTCAACTTAAAACAAACAGAAAATTTTACGCATATAAGATAGGTTGCCTCTCCTCAATAGCTCGCTCTTACACTAAAGTTTCTTTTTTTAAGAGGTATTATTCTAATTAAACAGGCCTTCAAACAATTCGTGGTAACAAACTGTAGTAAGGAGCGACCCGGCTCAATAGTAACCAAAACTCTAAAAAATGGAATTTTGGTACCAATAGCTACATCAAAAGAAAAAGCGGAAAACTGTTAAATCTAAGAGAATCCTTTGAGACAGTGTTATTTCATTTCATGGTATTTAATATGCTTAAGCTGAATCTCAAGTAAAATTTCCCCTCGCAATGTTAGTTTTGGCTGTTTTGCCTAAAATCATTCCTGGAAACAATACTAAAATTTTAATACCAGGCAAACGGACAAAAGATTAACTTAAAATAACAAGGACTAGTGACAAAAAGGAGAAATAAACTAGGACTACAACTAGGGGTTGTTTATTGAGGGCAGAAATCAGCCTGCCTCCCACCAGTATCAGCTAAGATAACGTAGGTGTTTAATAATCAGAAAGACTACCCGATATAGCTGCATCACTCAGTAGGTTCCCTGGACAAACTTTATGTTCTGTTTACCTAAGACTGTTTTAACACCCTGAGAAAGGACAAGATATGCACTTCGAACAAAATCTTTGTGTTTAAGAGGGCAGTTGGGTGTCAATCAATCTTTATCTTCCAAAAAAATAAATAGAAGAATCCAGAGTCTCGTTCAGGAATGAATGGAAAATCCCTAACATGCTATTTTACGATTTAATCCACTCAAGCGAGATATCACTACCCCAGATGCTCTGTTTCCAATTGTTTCCTCTACAACAATCCTAGGCGTAACATTTACAAGTGACTGCTCGTTTAAGCTGCATGTAGACAATATTGCGCACAAAGGTCACTACTCAATCCAGAGTTTAACAAGCATGCGCAGCTTAGGCTTCTCTGATCGTCAGCTCCTGCTGTCGTATACAACCTACATCAGGCCTTTACTAGAGTATTGCTGTCCCGTTTTGGGTCCCCAAACTCAGAACACAGCTTACATGGCAGATGAACTAGAATAAGTTCAAAAACACGCTACTAGGATAATACTTGGACCCAGTTTCAGCAGCTAAGAAAGTGCCCTTGAGCTCTTGAATTTGCCCACCTTGATCAAACACGTGAGCTAATAATGAAATTTGGGAAATCACCATTAACAAACGAGAAGCACCGATCCATACTTCCACCATCCGCATCAATCAGCAGACATACTAGGCATTACAACAAACTAGAACCAGTCAAGTGCCGTACGAACAGATTCGCAAACTCCTTTGTACCATATTTTGTAAGAGCATTTAACAAGTGAATTTGAAAGTTGCAACATATTTCGTAAGTGTATCTAACTAGGGACCATTTTGTGATTGTAAAAGTAGCGTAATATAGCGTTCATTTCTGAGTGCTACGATAGCTATATCAAAAAACGAATACGAATCCACAATTTTTGTAGATTGTCTCATTAATATACTCAGTATCATACAATTTTTTAGAGGTAAGTTGAGGTTACAGTGACTTTGTTAGAAGTGACTTGAATTCTCACGTGCAAAAAATTACATTGACGAATCTTTTATGGGTTAAGAAAAAAGAAATTCTGAGATAATACAAATTAACATTAACGTAAAAACACAAACAATCACAAACTTTCCACTTTTAAAAAATAAACTTTTAGTTTAATAAAACAATTAATGAAAACTTTAAAAGAAATTTTTTTAATAAGTTTTAATAAATTGACTTGCAACTGGCATTTTTCTGTTTCATCTGTAATTAACTTTTTTTGTGAAACAGTTTAGTTCAGTTCAGTTCAGTTTATTAAAATCAAAATAAATGGACGACAATAACTTTCTACCCCTACAAGGCTCCATGGCCCGTTACATAGGGGTTAAAACAAAAATAATTACCAAATAAAGAGTCTCTTCTTAAAAAAACAACAAGAAATCCAATTAAATAACTTTGCGTTATTTTTACTTACCAATTCCTCCTCGAAATTCAAATCCAAGTAATAGACTCTAATGTACAACTATTTCAGTCGTTAAATCATTATCTGAGTACGCAATCTGAGTATTTGAGTCAGTAAATCGTTATCTGAGTACTCTATCTGAGAACGCTATCTAAGTTCTTGAGTCGGTAAAACGTTATCTATAACTCCTGAAAACGTAACCTATTCGTACAACCAAGGCCGCATCCAGGAGATATGTCAAGGGGTTTGAGCCCCCCCCCGAAAAAAATTAATTATCAAGGAGGCACACTCGTGCCTCTTTAAAGAGGCGAAACACGACAATGTTAAGCGTTCTTCGGTTCCAGTGGTCACAGAGGGATGGGGAGGGATGCATTTCGTAGCCCGAGCTCCAACTAAGAAACCTGCCCAATTTCATCCCCCTCCGACTTTTCCTTCATGGAGAAAATCTGGCCGAAAGTTTCGACCCCCCAACCCCACCCCCCCCCCTTTAACGTTGTCCGATCGGGCTGAATTCACAAGTTGAGGTCCCCTAGGGCCAAGGAGCTTATCCGCGAAATTTCAGCTCGATCCGATAACTCCTTCCCTGTTTTCCAGAAACCACGCATAGCCACTTATTGTTCATGTTCTCCTTTTTTTTCCTCGACGCCTAGAGGTCACAGCCGACATCGGATCTGGGTGTACGAAGACTCATTCGACACGGAATTCTCCGAGTAATTTTCCTGGAAAGTTTCGTCGGAAAATCTTAACCCCACGATTTTCTAGCTTAGAAAAACCCATTTCTCCATTGAAGGTAAAATTTTCTCTTGTAATAACATCACTTGTTTGAAAAATTCTTACACTAACAGCGGCTTGGCGCAGCGGAAGCGTGCTGGGCCCATAACCCAGAGGTCGGTGGATCGAAACCGCTAGCTGTTAACTTTTTAAAATTTGTAAAATTAGGTAATTTTGTCAGTTTGAATTTATTGATACAGAAAGGGAGAAAATAAACATGAAAACATGTGATCAGAATTACATACTGGAATGTTCACAAGAATTTATACTGAAGCGGGGGTAAGGCTTGATGGAAGCAAGTTAAAAGAACCATTTAAATTGATTTCCTAATTGAAGCCGTTGGTGAAATTTTCTATCGTAATAACTTGTTTGATAACAAGCATAACAGCAGCTTGGCGCAGCGGAAGCGCGCTGGGCCCATAAACCGGAGGCGGGTGGGTAAAAACCACTAGCTGCTAAATTTTTTAATAAGCTGCTAAACTATTAAAATTATCAAAATTAGATAATTTTGTCAGTTTGAATTTATTGATACACAAAGCGAGAAAATAAACATGGAAAATTATTATTAAATTACATCCACCATGGATTGTAGAAAAACGTACAGAAATAATATGAAAAAAACTTCGTTTTCTTAAAGAGTTAAAGAGGCTGCGTCCCAAAGTCAAACCTTAAAACGTACAGGAGTTAGGAGAGGCAGAATAGGGGGCTGCCGCCCCCCAAAAACCCCGCTTTTACAGACTCTTTTGTACAGGTTTTTTGTTGTGGGGGGCTGCCGCCCGCCTAACCCCCCGCTCTTGGCTTCGGAAAGGCCCTCTTTTAATTAACAAAAAATTGAAATTAATGAATAATGGAATAACTTCGAAAAATGTTAAACACAAGAGGACAGGAGAACCATTGCGCCGAAACTAGTAATTAGTAACAATGAAGTCCCCCACAACAAAAAACCTGTACAAAAGAGTCTTTAAAAGCGGGGGGTTTGGGGGACGGCAGCCCCCCAACTGCCTCTCCTAATTCCTGTACGTTTTAAGGTTCGACTTTGGGACGCAGCCTCTTTAACTCTTTAAGAAAACGAAGTTTTTTTCATATTATTCGACTAATAAAAACGTAACTAAAATGTTCGAAGAATTCCCCGAATGAGAATCCTGGATACGGCCTTGTCTGCAACCAGATAATATTTACGCTTACAATTTAGACAAAGGAAATTTACGTGTATCGTTTCATCTTATTATAATCGTTTTTTTAAGTTTTGTTAAAAATTATTCAGTTTCCATGAGTCCAAAGTGATACATAAATAAAGCTAAAAACAACTTCCAATACAGTTCTGCTTTAAAGTACGCTTATTTTTATAACCGTCACAAATAATCCTTTGATCCAATGTTGCTAGGAAATTCTAATTGACCTAGTAAGTTAATATGAACATAGCTCCAATGATCATGGTTGCAGCGGTAGCTTCAATCTAGTAAATGAAGAACCTTGGTGAATAGAAACCAAAAAATGATTATTTTGATACCAAATGGAATAACAATTTATAATTACACCATTGAAATTGTCATGGTCGAATACCCTATGCATAAAACTTACAGTACCCTGGCTTGAAATACAAGGAAAATTCCTTTTTCTTGCATGGGAACCTTTGATGTGTCTTCTTTTTTCTGTATTTTTTTTTCTCCGCCACTTGCATGACCTCAAAAATCATAGAGAGCTGTTTGAGGGCTTATTTTAAAGAAAAATATAGATCTACGTAATTAAGTAAATAGCAAAACACGACATTTAAAATAAAATCAGTTTTATGACAAAAAACTGCATCTTCGTTTACAAGATGAAAAATGACGTCATCATCGTAGGTTACAACTAAATTGAAAAATCTATATATATAAAAATAAGTTGTATGTGTGTTATGTCTGTCTGTCGACTGACGTCATGTTTGTGGGTCGACTGACGTCATGTTTGTCGACTGACATCATTATAAGGATTGAGCTGTATGCGTCATGAAGTTGTTTGTCGACTGACGTCATGTTTGTCAACTGATGAAATTACAGATAGGGACACCGGGACACAAATGACGACCGGGTCACCGGGACACAGGGAATATAAATCACGACCGGGAACCTCAAAGAGAAATTACAGACTGGGACACCGGGACACAAATCACGACCAAGACACAGGGAATACAAATGACGACAGGGACACAGGGACACAACTACAACGGGGACGCCGGGGGCACAGGGAAGGTAGATAAATGACGACCGGGACACAGGGATTGTTCGAAGAGAAATTACAGACCGGGACACAGGGAATATAAATGACGACCGGGACACTCAAAGAGAAATTACAAACTGGGACACCGGGACACAACTGACGACTGGAACACAGGGAATATAAATGACGACCGGGACACAGGGACACATCATTAGAATAATGAGGTATAGATCTGAATACGGATTGTTTTTCCCATGGACAATTATATGTTGCATGTTCAAGAGTCAGTAAACCTGACAATTTATTTATATGCACAGACAATGGGACAGCGAAGAATGTTGTATATTCGCAAGTTTTACGTAGTTAAAAACATATATATATATATATATATATATATATATATATATATATATATATATATATATATATATATATATATATATATATATATATATCTATTCACTGGTGGGACACAGGGACACAACTACAATGGCGCGTAACGACTTGCGCACGCGGGGGGGCTTGGGGGTTGGCGCGAAGCGCCACCCCAACAGCTAGTTGAACTATAAATAGAATTTAGTCAGAATGATGTCAGTAAGATCATTATGAAATGACGTCACAATGCCAGTACATAAATGAGCGTTAGGCAGCGTACTTTAAATAGTCTAAAATCTAAAGCTTGTGGACGAGTATATAGTAAGAAAGAAGTTATGTACAGAAAGGTAGATGCGTGTCAGTTACTGATTCCAAACAGAACCGATATATCCCTTATGAAGTCTTATAATGTTGGAGAAGTTTTAAGTGATGTGTCTGCTAAATCCTCCAGAAATAGGCTTTTAGAGCATCTGAAAAGCTCCAAATATGGGAAACTTAAATAATGTCAGCAGGCTAAATTAAAAAAAATATATTCAATGTAAAAAGGCACTTTTAGAAATTGAAGAAGTACTCAATGAATTAATCAGCAAGATTACTAAAGTCTTTTGCGACATCAAAGAAAACATCGTCTGCTTTTGGCTAGTGTCGCTTATATTAAGAAGCTCTGTGAAATTCAAAAAGCAATACTTACTTGTCTACAAAGACTCCCGGAAAACGTTATGCAAGATCTAAATGCAGTTATAGACAATTTAAATGATGTAATGGAAGCGTGGCGTATGGAAATGACTTCATTTGAGAGAGCCAGCCAGAAATGTTCCAACAGCCTTCAGACGTCGTACCCACTTGCAGATCTTACTTCAATACAAAGCTCTTTCGATAGCTCGTCTAATCCACCTGCACCCAGAAGTAATAAAACTACCAATATTCTCTATTTCATATTGAATATAATCATGTCTCTTCTTAGCTGGGATACAGTCCGTAATGAAGACCAAAAAGAACGAATGAATTTGGAGGCTAAGGAAGTTACAGAACACCAAGAAGAAGAAAGAAAATCTGAGCTCTTTATTGAACAGATGTTGGAAAATTTAAAGGATTTTATTGATTCTTCAGCCAAGATTACAAAGGAATTACGGTTATGCCCCTTGGGCATGTTCTTTGGGTCACAACTAACCTCCTTTTTAATCAAGTATAATGAAAGGAGATATGAAATGCTGCAGCTTATTATAAGAGTCTCCATGTCTGATTTTGAAGAGGAAGAAATGAATACAGCAGTTGTGATTGTAGATAGCTTGGAAAATCTTGTTTCAGAGCTAGTTCAAGATATTGGCACGATTACTTTCAAGAATGAAGAATTTGAAGAAAGGAATGAAAAAATGGATGTTAAATTATTAAGTTGGACAGTTCCACAAGAAGTTCAAGAAACTGATGTATATGAAACTATGTGGTTGACTTGTCTCTTTGGGAAAGTTTTTATGCTCAGAAAGCTCTTGAAAAAAGAGACGAACAGTCAAGAATATTTGCTGAGGCGAAGATTGACGATAAAATCCTCGCATTTAAAACGAAAATGGAAGAAAAGCGATTTATAGTTGAGAGCAAGTCTAGAGAAGTTGAGGCAAAGCTTAGACGGGAAGATCTAGACAGACTTGAGGCAGAAGATATAGACAGACTTGAGCTTGAGGCAAAAAGAAGAGCTTTCGAATTTAAAGAGAGATGTGATAAAAAATGGGAGACAATGATGGCCAATTTTGAGGCTGAATTGATGGCTAAAGAAGCAGAAATATTGAGAAAAGACGACCTACGGAAGGAAGAAGAGAAGAACATGAGGAGAAAGGATTTACAAAATGCTGTGGCGACGGCAAATATTGAGGTAAAAACTACTGATGAAGAACAAATGCCGGCAAGGGTGCAAGCGACAACAGTTGAAAAATCAAGACAGAGGGACTCGAAAATTAAAGCTGTCATTTGCCAAAATCAAGGGAACTTGTCTATAGAGATTCACAAGAATTCTTAAGAAAGTATGAAGACAAAGTCTTAAAATTGTGTGAAGATGGCAAAACCAAAGATGTTCGAGACAATACCAAGAAATTTATACAAACAATATTAAACACAATCACGCCATCTGATTCACGAGGATTTGCTGAGAAGCTGGAAAAGCTTAAACGACTCCTGTCAGGAAAGTCTGTAGTAAATCAAACAAACAAAATATTCCCCGTTCCTGATTTTCTTGCACCCTACGCTATTCTGAAATTAGGAGAGAAGTTTTTGAAGCGAGGTGATTTGAACGGGCATGAAACATCCTTAATGTGTGCCAAGCTCATTACGTCCCTGATGTCAGACTACTCGGAATTCAAGGAGGTCATGCTTGCCAGCTTTTACCAAACTTGTCCATTTCTAGCGCCATTCTTTCCTTCTAAATTTGAAGGCCAATCTGAAGAGGATTACTATCGGTGTGGGGGTTATCACTGTAAAGCTGGGGAAATTGAGGAGCCAAATAAATTTTTGAAGCGAATAGAAGCAGTGTCTCGTTTATATTTTTCCCTTTTGATTCAACCCAATCAGAATGTGATGTCTTTAGTTGAAGCCAAGCAATGGATTTCCATGATTACCGAAACAGAACCAGAAGTGGATATTACTGCAACACTACTGAACGTTTGTCTTGAAGTATACTGTCCAAAACTGTTACAACTGCAGTCTGAAACGTCAATAGAGTTACTAACTAACCTGGCTGAAAGATACTTACCACGAATCAAAACAGTCACGCCTGAAGGTCATGGTAGCCCCATCCAGCGGCTGGAATTGCTTCTGGAGAAGAATTTGAAAGGACAATGAATGTGAACTATAAAATTGTTTGCAGTGGTAAGATTTGACCATGGTTTTGTTAATTTTGTAAATTTGTTTATGTATAAAATCATTTCTAACTTGTTACCTGCACACTCTTTGGGCTTTTATAAAAAAAAAGGGAACATGGTTATGAAACTAGAAATATTGATCGGTGGGAACACCTGTTTCTATGCCACATATGTTTTAAATTAGGTACACAGGCCCTGAAGCCTGGAATAGACTTTTAGCAGTAATAATAGGTAAGAAGACCCTTGTAGGAACATCCTTTTCATACTTGGCACTGATCAAGTCACCTAGTAGCGTTTTTCTTATTTCATTTCTAGTAGCTCTTAAGATTAGTCGAAGTAATTCCTTTTCACAGAAACTGAAAACGGTGGCTCAAAATGTATGCTTTGCGGTTCGGAAGCCCCGTAAAAATCCACCTATACCACCTTTAACGGTAAGCCCCGCCTGTACCTAGGATAAGCTATAATAATTAATGGGATGAGCTCGATGCCTTCAATTTCTTAACTACTGAAATCCTCAAACAGAGGAAAGAGAAAGAAATAAGAATTGATTTATTGTTCTCGTTGAAATGGACCTCAATTTAGTACTTTTCTTAATGTGATAGCAAATTGCATGCTAATGAGCTAAAGAACTTTCTACTAATTTGTATGTTAATTTTGTAATACCTATTAAATTCCAAATTGAAAAAAAGGTTAATAGATCTTTTAAGCATAATAATTATCGTTATTAGTGTATAAATTGGGGAAAAAACATGACGGGCACTATTAATGCCTGTTTGTTTGGTTGATATGACATATTACAGGCCCGATAGTGCCATCTGCAAAAACGTGAAAGTATATTCGTCAAAAGATGCCTTGTTCAAAGAAAAACAGAGTTTGATTTTAACAGTGTTGTTATTCAAGCATTTTTCATTCTTTTTTTAAGCTCAAACCTTAACACAAAAAAAACTTTCAGATTTTGTGGTCTTTCTACTAGCTTAAAATGGTCCAATACTTGACCATCAGACTGTTTGGTGGTTATGAAATGTTTATGAGAATTTACAGTCTTACGCGGAAATAAATAGTGTGATCGGCTTTTGAAAATATACAAACCACAAATAGACCAACAAAATTGAAGTGCACTTCTAACACGCAAGCATTGGACGTACTCTGCCGTCCTGCTTCTTAATAGTTTTCAGAGATTTCCTTTTGCGCCAATTACAGGCTAAATTAAAGGTAAAACTTAGGCTCAATGCTCACCTATGTAGGCTTGATGTTCTGGAATTATTAAGACCAAGTTTACAAAATTTCTGTTAACCTTTCACTGAGAGTGCACTTGATAAGAGTATGACGGGGCAATATTAATAAATAAGAGGCGGGGTTTCACTGAACAAACCTTATAACTATGTAAAAATGTTAAAGAGTGCTGTAACAGTAGTGTGCGGTCGTTTGTGCTGTAACAGCAAATTCTGACGACCGTTGCCGTTTACATTTATTTTTTGCCGTTACATTGGAAAAATGAAGGACAGAACCAGTTCCTCAGAACCTTTTTGACTGGACCTTCAAATAGCTTCTTAAAAGTATACGTATATTTAAGTACATTTGTAGCCAAAGAAACTTGTCAATATTTTGCAAGTTTTTTATAACGAGTTATTTTGTGATTTAGGGGGAAATAATTGGACCGAATCTGTTGGACTTCGGCTAGACTCTCCCGAGAATTATTTGTAATTAACTACTTTCACATCACTGACTTTAAAGTTCCGTATTTTACAGTTCCTTTAAAAATAAAAGGAAACGCAACGTTGCCAAGCAACTAAACTTTGTCTTCCAGCTCACCTCTCATCATGAAAGTGAATATCTTAAAAGACAAGATGATTTTATTAGTATAAAGAAACTTGTCAATATTTTGCAAGTTTTTTATAACGAGTTATTTTGTGATTTAGAGGGAAATAATTGGACCGAATCTGTTGGACTTCGGCTAGACTCTCCCGAGAATTATTTGTAATTAATTAATTCCAGATCACTGACTCTGAAGTTCCGTATTTTACAGTTCTTTTGAAAATAAAAGGAAAAGCAACGTTGCCAAGCAACTAAACTTTGTCTTCCAGCTAAACCTCTGACCATGAAAGTGAATATCTTAAAAGACA
Organism: Artemia franciscana; assembly: GCF_032884065.1. NCBI lineage: Eukaryota > Metazoa > Arthropoda > Branchiopoda > Anostraca > Artemiidae > Artemia > Artemia franciscana. Next base: position 12,106,293 of record NC_088873.1, on the reverse strand, counting down.
AGATGATTTTATTAGTATAATATTAGGTCATTAAATATTTTTAATTTTTCCAAGAAGAAACTAAACACGAACAAAAGTAGAAAATGTACAAAAAACTTCAGGATTAAAAAAATTATCAAAACACTCAAAAGAATTGTTTAGGAGCAATTTTGAAGGAAGCATTGTAAAACACAGTATACTAAGATTCCTTATTTTATGCTCTTTTCAAAAATGATGGTCCTTTCCCTGAGAATGGACCCCTTCCCCCTAGTGGTCCTGGATATAGTCCTAATAATATATTTCTTCCTTGTTTATCATCTAATGATGCGTCAGATTTTCTTTGTACAAACAGGTTTGGTTCTTTCTTGAACCGTGAAAACCCCTCAGTCGTCGAAATCGTCGAAAAATATTAGTTGCAATTATTTGAAAACAAGGGATAAGGATGGAAGGAAACTTGATTATGACGGAAGGAAAGGAAAAGTTGGAAGGAAGAAAAGGAAAGGATGAAAGGAAACTTGATTAATCAAAGCATAATGAATATTATAAAGTTTTATAGCAAACTGCAAATTATAATATTAATAGAAACACACTATATATTATAAAGGAAGGAAAAGGAAAGGATGGAAGGAAACTTGATTAATCAAAACATACTGCATATTATAAAGTTTTATAGCATACTGTAAATTATAAGATTAATAGAAACACACTACTTATTATAAAGGAAGAATGTCATTATTTTAGAACTTTCTTTAGTTTTGTATATATCCTAGTTTAAGACCAACCGGGGAAAGGGGGTACAAGGTCGCAAAAGAAACGATGATATTTGGAAAAAAGCATAAAATAAGGAACTTATTGGTTCTATAATATTTTCTTCGAAAGAGCCGCTAAACTAATTTTACTCCGCCGGTGGGAGTCCTAGCATACTACGCAGGCACTCTGTTACCTGCGTGGCACTAAACTGCAACTTTATCCCATTACTGGGAGCACTCTGGCATTTCTGGCACATCGGTGGGACTTCTGGCACACTGATGTTGGGCTACGATGATATGTAAAAATAACTGACTATAGACATGCTGAAAACTCCATCGACAAACTATTGGTAACAAATTTATTTTTAATATAACTCTGCCACTGATAATAACTTAGAATTAGTTTAATAAGCAGGATTTACGTTTACTTGATGAGAAATGTAAGGCCCTGATCCAAAGAAAACATCCTTTTCAAAATATCCTAGTGTCATCACATAGGGGCCTATCAAGATACCCAGAGCCGAAGCATTCAGTAAAATGCATAGTAAAACACTGAAACTTTTGGATATCCTCGTACAAAAAAGTACACTATCGATGGAACCACCTTTAAACACCATTAACTTCAACACATCTTGAAACTCTTGAACAAAGATTTCAACCGCCATCTATTAAATAGGAAATTTTGCATTTTTCTCGGAAGGATGCGCTGGGATACATACTTATTTCGTATTATTTTTGAAATTTATTATAGCCAGAGATGAGCGAATAAAACCAGGGAGAAGACTTATTAAAACGGGAAATTTGTGCACAGGATTTATATTTGCTAGATTTACAGCTCTGGAGGTTCCTGAACCCGACGTGACTCTGACACTCGTTTCCCCATTAGAAATCAACAAACTTACCATAAATAATGCAAGAACTATAGTACTCTTTAGAGCCCTTATTGCCTCACCCCTAAGAAAATTCTCAAAATTAGTACAAAGTTAAGCCCTGATAAATGGAACTACAGTACTGGATCCCGATCGCTAGACTAGGAACATACGGGGGCATTTGTTGAGGACGGGGGAAGAGGGCAATAGAAACAAAGAACTAATTTTATGCAATAATTTGAAGAAGGGGTGCCAAAATATTCAAGAAAATTCAAGAGTTTCTGCGATGTACCTCCCAACCCCTGCCTTAGACTCCCCCGATACCCTTTCCAGTTAGAATTATCTCTACTTGGCCCCTTTTGCCCTTAACAGTACAATAAAGTGACTTCAGTTTGAAAAGTGCTTTCCAGACCCCATTACAATTAATGATAGTCAATTATTTATTTATAACAAACCCTTTATACTAAAATGGCTGATGACTCCAGTTTCAATCTCTATTTGAAACTCATATAAAGTATTTTAGTGGCTTCTTCTTCTTCTTATGTTGGCTTCTGCGCAACTAATACCAAGATTTGAACCCATTTTTTTCGCTATCTCGCGTTACGGAGCGAAAGCAATAGCGCATAATTAATTAATTTTAATAATAATTGTCTTTTGGAACGCACCCAAAACAATAAATACATCTTTTCCTGGAAGAATCAATGTTTCTTGAATCAAACATAACAAATACGCATAGATACAGTTCTTTTTAGTTTGTTCGTTTTTCGAATCAATTCTGTTCATTGGCCTTATACAATTACTTATAACAAACAAAATCACTCTAATTCTATAAAATCTGTTATTTTTGCCATTTTTACTGTACTACCCGACTTAATCCTCACAGTTCTGGCAGAAGTTTTAGTGGAACTGGGAACTGGGAATATATCCGGCCGTGATGAGCTTCCAAAACCATTAAAGGATATATCACTATCTCTATTCCTTTTTACGGGCGAGTTTGATAGGTTGGTCATAGGGCGCTTTCTCATTATTGATAGGTTACTCAGGATGGCATCATTTCCTCTGGAATGACTTGTCGAAGCTTTTGGAGATTCTTCTTTTTCCTCAATTACTTCCAGGATGCTGTCTGCCACATCCTTAGACGACTGAAGTAGAAAAAAGATATGAAGTATAGATTTTTTTTTAAACAAAGCTACAAATAAGATGTTTCTCCAAATTTAGAGAGTGGATTAAGTGAAAAAATCTATAACAGTAAGATTTTTATAGTTTAAAATATCCTTATTAAAAGTTTAAGTTGTTAATATCGTGAGCTATATCACTTTTGAATGACACACAAAAAAATATTATTAAATATTATGCTAACATAAAAATTAAAAATATCAATAAATCATTTCCGTTCTTCGTAATTTGGAGACTTTATTCGAAAGGTACTCTTGAAAAAAAAAGGGAATAATTTTATGAAAAGATAAATTTAATTTTGTTTAAAGGCAACAAAATAGAAACTTCTATAATAAATGTCAAAAGCTGGAACTAAACAGAATAGCAGTGGCAACAGAACAGAACATAAAATTTATTAGAAAATAAGATACCTCGCAAGAGATCCCTAGGGAGAAAAATAGTCCCGCCTTCTGCCAACTGCAAGGCAATCGCATTATTCCTTATCTCTGGAGAGGAAAATGGCCCCGCCTTCTGGCAATTACAAGCCAATCACATTATTCCTCATTTATGGAGGTTAAGAAATAAAATTCTGAAATAGCATATACCATGATTGCAACAGTAACTGCAAAGTACAAGAGCGAGCCATGGAAACAAAAATTTTAACAAGGTTTATGAAAAAAAATGGGTAGTGAGAAGACTTTGTCATTTCGAGCTATTTCAGTAATGATGGCTATTATTTTGGTTGATCTTAGCGGTAACATTTCATCACAAAAACATATTTATTTTAATTTTGGAAAAGAGCTTGAAACCCTTCAGTAATGGCGGCAGATTGGAGTAAAGAAGTCCACCATGGTTGAAAACCATTCACAGGAGGTTTTAGCCCCCATTTTTAAAACCTAGGAAAACAATATTTTAGTCCATGTTATCCCTTCCCCATCAAAATCATCTATTTACTTATTTGTTTTTATTAAAAAACACTATTCCAAAATTATTCAATAAAAATACGGCTGATCAAAAATTTCGTCTAATATTCAGATTTAACCTAAACTTTAATTACAATCAGACTTTTGGATTGTTAAGCAGAAAAACTAAATAAAAAAAAAAATAATCAACTCATAATAAAACCATGTCAGTTAAAAAATGAACAGCAACTGATTATTGAAATAAAATATTCCCCCCCCCCCAAAAAAAAAATCAAAGAAAAGTAAAAACAATATTAAAGCATAAAACGAGCCGAAAATTAAAGTCACATTAAAATATATTAAAACCCTAAAGAACAAATAACCAAGTAAAATCTAAAAAGAATAATAATAATGAAACCCAAATCAAACAAAATATAGCATATAAAGAAGTATAACTACCCACGCCTCTAACACCCTAAAGGCTAGATTGTCATTTACACTTTACTGAAAACAGACAATAGTTTTAATATATTTCCTTTTTCATTAGAACAATTAACATTTAACAACTGAGATTAATTTACCAACTGCATTAAACTTTAAATTATTAATAATATTTATAATATTAAGTTTTGAATACTGTTCTTTACTTTTCTTTGAAAGCTTCAAAACGATGTTTTGGAAAACATCCAAAACATCGTTGTGCGTTGTGCGTTGCAAATAGTACGTTGCAGAAATCCAACTGGTACCAAATAAAAAACTGAAATTTCTTTAAAAAACTCAGTCATCATCAAAATGGGGGCAGGACATAAAAACGGATTTAGAGAAAGTAAGAACTTTAACGGATGTAACATAAAATGATGTTCTGAAGCAGAAGGGTGGGATTAAGCACAACTTGTGCGACATTCAGGCGGCCTAGTGCTGTGATGAGACGTTAGGAGTAGAACATTAAGTAAACAACATCGATCACTCAAATAAACCGAATTGCCATTTTTTTTATCTAGACCAAAATTACCATTTCTTCAAAATTTTTGTCGACTATGAAGTTATTTGTTAATAGCAACAAAAGAAAAACGTTTTGAGATTATATTGTCAGGACGTGTGGGATTTTTCACACGAACCTATGAATTTCAAAAAATCAACATATTATGATTGTGATATTCATTTTTAGATAGATGTCGCCTAGGTATTTCCGCCTTACAAAAAAAAAAGAAAAAGATAATAACTTTTGTAATAACTAAAAAAATAAAAAATAAAAATTCATATTGTCGATTCGAAATCTCAATCACAGACTACCTACTTATGAGCTAGAGATTCGAAGTAGTTATATCATCAAAGATTATTAAAAAAAAAAAATATATTGCATTAATTTCTTTTGCTTATCAATTCCTAGTACATAGATTATAATTTTTAAACAAGAAACATTTATTTTACTAAAATACTTATATTTCACCTAAATATCAGCAACTAAATCAGAAGAAATTATATATATCAGAAAATAAATGTAGGTTCCAATTCAGTCAAATAATAACCAACTTGATGTTTCCATGCAAAGCAGAATTTCGCTGTGAAAAAAAGCCATTTATTTCCCCCAAAATCAAATAATAATCCCAATCAAAATAAAAGCATCAAAAATAAAGACATCAAAACAACCCCCTCTCCTAGACCCATGTTAGGTTTACTCATTCTTGAAAACCACGATTTTTAAGATCTTCTTTTGATTGTTTCAAAGTTACAAAGTTTTTAGGGCCGTGCCACATTTTGTCATCGTTGCTACTTTAAACCGTAAAAAAAAAAGTTAATAAAACTAAGTGCTTAAATTTGATACCACTTTTCATTTGTAGAAATTCAAAGACTAACAACCTCTTGCTTCTCAAAGACAACCCGACCATCAAACGAAAGGTATACTTTCTTAAGCCATTTGGGGCTATGTGTTTTTAGCTTATTTTTTGTTGGTTTTCACCACTGTTTCTTGTTTTAAGGGGGGACCAAAATTTTTAGTCCCGTCCCCATTGAATTTTGATAACAGCAGATACAATTGAGTAGGCCTCAATTTCAAGCTTTTTGTACTATATCCCCACCGTAAAAGGCATCACCCCCTTATCCCCATATTGTAGATTCTGCAACATAATAAAATTAAACTGTTGAACAGCGCCTATTTGAATGCAATGTGCTAACAGCCCTTCAATATATTCTTCTAGAAATTAATTTGTTGAAGTGCCTCTAACTACCACCCTCAGATAAATGCCTGGTTCGCTAGGCCCTAAAAAAGAGCATTAAACTCGAAATATTCACAAGGATAGTTGATTTCTTGAATGTAAGGAACTACTACAAGACACAGTGGCGTTAATTGAGGAGGGGCCTGTACCCCTAGATTTTTCGGCCCCTGTCCAAAGAGTTTTTTGGCATTTTCATTGAAGAAAAAACGGTAAATTTGCCCTCCCCCTAGCCAATTGAAAAATACTTTTTGCACATCGTCTCTCTAAGCATTGGTAAATTGACGCTACGCCAAAAGACTGCGCACTGCAGTAAGCTGGGAGCTATCGGGAGATCAACACTCCACTTTAAGATGGAGAAATATGTGGAGGGCTAAATAGTCCAGATTGAAAAACCTATAAAATTAAACAGGAAAAGATGAATTTATTTTTGAATACAACAGCTTGTATCAATAAAACGGAACTAACCTTTTCATCAGGAGTAAGAAAAATACTTTCATCATTTTTAAGAGATAGGAAATCGGCAGTTGTCTCCAAACAAGGTTCTTCACGTTTTTCCGACCGTACATCTTTGGTGTCAGATCTAGATGCCACACTTTTACTAGTACGAGATTTGGATAGAACTTTCAGCTTATTTTTCAAATCCTCATTCTACAAAGGTACATTTATAAATTATTAGTTTTTTTCACATACTGAGTCTCGAACCAGTTACATACATCTTATAAAACATATTCTAGTAGTTCATCCCACATAAACTAGATACTACTGGCAGAAAAGCTTGGATGGGTCCCCGCAATTTTGCCACCATCATCAGGAATTTCAAGATACTTGCCACAAAATTTTAAACTTAATAATAAATCTATCTATATATATAAAAATAAGTTGTCTGTCTGTGTGTCTGTCTGTCAGGTGACGTCATGTTTCTGTGGCGACTGACGTCATGAAGTTAGTTGTCGTCATTTTTGCTATGACGGTGACGTCATTAAAGATATTTAAGACATGCGTTCACGGAAAAATGTTTAATTGTAAAATGACTGAAGAACCTACAATGGCAACAGCCGAGGAAGCTGCTCAAAGAGTTTATGCCAAAAAACTTGCTGCTGATAGAGAAAGTAAGAAAAGAAAGCGTGCCGAGGAATCACAAGAACAGCAAGAAAACAGGCTTGCGGCTAAAGAACGCAAAACCGCGCAGTTAGATGAAAATCCACCTGGAAAGCGAGAGTCAAAACATATCAAAACTGAAAATGATAGCGATGATGATTGGGTTTGGGATTTTGACTTGGATAAGGTCATCAATGCCTACCATATTTAAGTTAAAAAACAAAGGTTCGGCGATATGTACTTCATAGTGGCGCTGAAAAATAAAGAAGAAAAAAAAACTGAAAAAATGTAAAAAACTAAAAAAAAACTAAAAAGAAAAAACACTCAAAGATAAATTACAGACCGGGACACAAATGACGATCGACACAGAGGGAATATAAATGACGACCGGGAAGCTCAAAGAAAAATTACAGACTGGGACACCCGGACACAAATCACGACCGGGAATATAAATGACGACCGGGACACAGGGACACAACTACAACGGGGACGCCGGGGGCACAGGCGGGATATATAATTGACGACTGAGACACAGGGATTGTTTGAATAGAAATTACAGACCGGGACACCGGGACAGACGACCGGGACACTCAAAGAGAAATTACAAACTGGGACACCAGGACACAAGTGACGACCGGGACACAGGGAATATAAATGCTATTTATATGCACAGACAATGGACAGCAAAGAATGTTGTATATTCGCATGTTTTATGTAGTTAAAAATATATATTTATATCTATCTCTATTCACAGGTGGGACACAGGGACACAGCTACAATGGCTCGTAACTAATATGGCGCGTAACGACTTACGCGCGCGGGGGGGGGGCTTGGGGGGGGCGCGAAGCGCCCCACCAACTAGGTGTTGGGGTGGCACGAAGCGCCACCCCAACAGCTAGTTTATATTTATATATCTATATATATAAAAATAAGTTGTCTGTGTGTGGATCTGTGGATGGATCAGGTGACGTCATGTTTGTTCGCATATGACGTCTGAATTATTTCACACTAATACAAAAGAAGAAAAAAACTAAAAAAGGTAAAAACTACAAAAAAAAATAAAAAGAAAAAAAAAACTAAAAAAGCTAAAAAACTAAAAAAAACTAAAAAAGGTAAAAATCTAATAACTAAAAAAAATGAAAAAAATAAAAAAAGGCAAAAACTACAAAAAAAATAAAAACTAATAAAAAAACTAAAAAAGCTAAAAAACTAAAAAAACTAAAAAAAACTAAAAAAAGGTAAAAAACTAAAAAAAACTAAAAACTAAAAAAGAAAAAAACTAAAAAAAAGGAAAAAACTGAAAAATAAAAGAGAAAAAGAAAACTAAAAAAATATGAATAAATATATATAAAAATAAGTTGTTTGTGGGTTATGTCTGTCTGTCTGTCTGTCGAGTGACGTCGTGTTTGTCCGCATATGACGTCTGAATTATTTCACACTAATACAAAAGAAGAAAAAAAACTAAAAAAGGTAAAAACTACAAAAAAAAACTAAAAAGAAAAAAAACTAAAAAAGCTAAAAAACTAAAAAAAACTAAAAAAAGGTAAAAAACTAAAAACTAAAAAAAACTGAAAAAACTAAAAAAAGGCAAAAACTAAAAAAAAACAAAAAACTAATAAAAAAAACTAAAAAAGCTAAAAAACTAAAAAAACTAAAAAAACTAAAAAAAGGTAAAAAACAAAAAAAAACTAAAAACTAAAAAAGAAAAAACTAAAAAAAAGGAAAAAACTGAAAAATAAGAGAAAAAGAAAACTAAAAAAATATTAATAAATATAAAAAATATAAATATAACTAGCTGTTGGGGTGGCGCTTCGCGCCACCCCAACACCTAGTTGGTGGGGGCGCTTCGCGCCCCCCCAAGCCCCCCCGCGCGCGTAAGTCGTTACGCGCCATAATAGTTACGCGCCATTGTAGTTGTGTCCCTATGTCCCACCTGTGAATATAGATAGATATATATATATGGTTTTAACTACGTAAAACTTGCGAATATACAACATTCTTTGCTGTCCCATTGTCTTTGCATATAAATAGATTGTCAGGTTTACCGACTCTTGAACATGCAACATATAATGGTCCATGGGAAAACAATCTGTATTCAGATCTATACCTCATGATTCTAATGATTGCCCTTGAGCTTTGTTGATGGTGATTGCTAATCGACCATTCCCTGTCCCGGTGTCCCGGTCGTCATTTACATCCCCCTGTTTCCCCCGGTGTCCCCGTTGTAGTTGTGTCCCTGTGTCCCGGTCGTCATTTATATTCCCTGTGTCCCGGTCGTCATTTGTATCCCGGTGTCCCGGTCTGTATATACATTCGTTTTTTAGTTTTGTTTTTCTCCTTTATTTTTTTCCTTTTTTTTTCTTTTTTAGCTTATTTAGATTTTTAGATTTTTTAGTTTTTTTATTAGTTTTTAGTTTTTTTTTTCTTTTTAGTTTTTTTGTCCCGGTCGTCATTTATATCCCCCTGTTTCCCCCGGTGTCCCCGTTGTAGTTGTGTCCCTGTGTCCCGGTCGTCATTTATATTCCCTGTGTCCCGGTCGTCATTTATATCCCGGTGTACCGGTCTGTATATACATTCGTTTTTTAGTTTTGTTTTTCTCCTTTATTTTTTTCCTTTTTTTTTCTTTTTTAGTTTATTTAGATTTTTAGATTTTTGAGTTTTTTTATTAGTTTTTAGTTTTTTTTTCTTTTTAGTTTTTTTGTAGTTTTTACCTTCTTTTTAGTTTTGTTAATTTTTTTTTTTTACTTATGTCCTGGTCGTCATTTATACTCCCTGTGTCCCGGTGCTTTGTTGATTGCTAATCGAACATTCCTTTTGTCCTGGTCGCTTTCTCTTTGAGTGTCGTCATTTATTCTTTTCTTTTTTAGTTCTTTTAGTTTTTACCTTTTTTAGTTTTTTTTAGTTTTTTAGATGAAAATTTTTTTTAGTTTTTTCCTTTTTTTCTTTTTAGTTTTTTATTGGTTTTTACCTTTATGTTAGCTTATTTTTCAGTTTTTTCCTTTTTTTTTATTTTTTTTTTATTTTTTATTTTTTTTAGTTTTTTATCTTTTTTTAGTTTTTTTAGGTTTTTTAGTTTTTTTAGTTTTTTAGCTTTTTTACTTTTTTTATTAGTTTTTAGTTTTTTTGTAGTTTTTGCCTTTTTTTAGTTTTTTCAGTTTTTTTTTTAGTTTTTTATTGGTTTTTACCTTTATTTTAGCTTATTTTTCAGTTTTTTCATTTTTTTTAGTTTTTAGTTTTTTTAGTTTTTTACCTTTTTTTAGTTTTTTTAGTTTTTTTAGTTTTTTAGCTTTTTTATTTTTTTTATTAGTTTTTAGTTTTTTTTGTAGTTTTTGCCTTTTTTTTAGTTTTTTTAGTTTTTTAGCTTTTTTATTAGTTTTTAGTTTTTTTTTGTAGTTTTTGCCTTTTTTTAGTTTTTTTAGTTTTTTAGCTTTTTTATTTTTTTTATTAGTTTTTAGTTTTTTTTGTAGTTTTTGCCTTTTTTTAGTTTTTTCAGTTTTGACGTCACCTGATCCAGTTTTTTCAGGTGACGTCACCTGATCCACGATCCACAGATCCACAGACAACTTATTTTTATATATATAGATAGTTTTTTTTTTTACTTATGTCCTGGTCGTCATTTATACTCCCTGTGTCCCGGTGCTTTGTTGATTGCTAATCGAACATTCCTTTTGTCCTGGTCGCTTTCTCTTTGAGTGTCGTCATTTATTAGTTTTTTCCTTTTTCTCTTTTTAGTTTTTTATTGGTTTTTACCTTTATTTTAGCTTATTTTTCAGTTTTTTCCTTTTTTTTAGTTTTTTTTATTTTTTATTTTTTTTAGTTTTTTACCTTTTTTTAGTTTTTTTAGTTTTTTTAGTTTTTTAGCTTTTTTACTTTTTTTATTAGTTTTTAGTTTTTTTTTTGTAGTTTTTGCCTTTTTTTAGTTTTTTCAGTTTTTTTTTTAGTTTTTTATTGGTTTTTACCTTTATAGTTTTTTTAGTTTTTTAGCTTTTTTTTTTTATTAGTTTTTAGTTTTTTTTGTAGTTTTTGCCTTTTTCTAGTTTTTTCAGTTTTGACGTCACCTGATCCAGTTTTTTCAGGTGACGTCACCTGATCCATCCACAGACAGACAACTTATTTTTTATATATATAGATAGTTTTTTTTTTTTACTTATGTCCTGGTCGTCATTTATACTCACTGTGTCCCGGTGCTTTGTTGATTGCTAATCGAACATTCCTTTTGTCCTGGTCGCTTTCTCTTTGAGTGTCGTCATTTATTAGTTTTTTCCTTTTTTTCTTTTTAGTTTTTTATTGGTTTTTACCTTTATTTTAGCTTATTTTTCAGTTTTTTCCTTTTTTTTAGTTTTTTTTTATTTTTTATTTTTTTTAGTTTTTTACCTTTTTTTAGTTTTTTTAGTTTTTTTAGTTTTTTAGCTTTTTTACTTTTTTTATTAGTTTTTAGTTTTTTTTTTGTAGTTTTTGCCTTTTTTTAGTTTTTTCAGTTTTTTTTTAGTTTTTTATTGGTTTTTACCTTTATAGTTTTTTTAGTTTTTTAGCTTTTTTTTTTTATTAGTTTTTAGTTTTTTTGTAGTTTTTGCCTTTTTTTAGTTTTTTCAGTTTTGACGTCACCTGATCCAGTTTTTTCAGGTGACGTCACCTGATCCATCCACAGACAGACAACTTATTTTTATATAGATAGATATAAATTAGCAATCAACAAAGCACCGAGACACAAATGACGACCGGGACACAGGGAGTATAAATGACGACCAGGACATAAGTAAAAAAAAAAACTAAAAAAACTAAAAAAATGGTAAAAACTACAAAAAAACTAAAAACTAATAAAAAAACTAAAAAATCTAAAAATCTAAATAAACTAAAAAAGAAAAAAAAGGAAAAAAGGAAAAAAATAAAGGAGAAAAACAAAACTAAAAAAACGAATGTATATACAGACCGGGACACCGGGATACAAATGACGACCGGGACACAGGGAATATAAATGACGACCGGGACACAGGGACACAACTACAATGGGGACGCCGGGGGGCACAGGGGGATATAAATGACGACCGGGACACCGGGACACAAGGAATATAAATGACGCCCGGGACACTCAAAGAGAAATCACAGACTGGAACACCGGGACACAAATGACGACCGGGACACAGGGAATATAAATGACGACCGGGACACAGGGACATAACTACAAAGGGGACGCCGGGGTGCACAGGGGGATATATAAATGACGATGGCGACTCAGGGAATGGTCGATTAGCAATCACCATCAACAAAGCTCAAGGGCAATCATTAGAATCATGAGGTATAGATCTGAATACGGATTGTTTTCCCATGGACCATTATATGTTGCATGTTCAAGAGTCGGTAAACCTGACAATCTATTTATATGCACAGACAATGGGACAGCAAAGAATGTTGTATATTCGCAAGTTTTACGTAGTTAAAAACATATATATATATATATATATATATATATATATATATATATATATATATATATATATATATATATATATATATATCTATATTCACAGGTGGGACATAGGGACACAACTACAATGGCGCGTAACTAATATGGCGCGTAACGACTTACGCGCGCGGGGGGGCTTGGGGGGGCGCGACACAACTACAACGGGGACGCCGAGGGCACAGGCGGGATATATAAATGACGACCGGGACACAGGGATTGTTCGAATAGAAATTTCAGACCGGGACACCGGGACACAAATGACGACCGGGACACCGGGACACAGGGAATATAAATGACGACCGGGACACTCAAAGAGAAATTACAAACTGGGACACCGGGACACAAATGACGACCGGGACACAGGGAATATAAATGAAGACCGGGACACAGGGACACATTATTAGAATAATGAGGTATAGATCTGAATACGGATTGTTTTTCCCATGGACAATTATATATATCTACTAGCTGTTGGGGTGGCGCTTCGCGCCACCCCAACACCTAGTTGGTGGGGCGCTTTGCGCCCCCCCAAGCCCCCCCGCGCGCGTAAGTCGTTACGCGCCATATTAGTTACGCGCCATTGTAGTTGTGTCCCTGTGTCCCACCTGTGAATAGAGATAGATATAAATATATGTTTTTAACTACGTAAAACATGCGAATATACAACATTCTTCGCTGTCCCATTGTCTGTGCATATAAATAGATTGTCAGGTTTACTGACTCTTGAACATGCAACATATAATTGTCCATGGGAAAAACAATCCGTATTCAGATCTATACCTCATTATTCTAATGATGTGTCCCTGTGTCCCGGTCGTCATTTATATTCCCTGTGTCCCGGTCGTCATTTGTGTCCCGGTGTCCCAGTTTGTAATTTCTCTTTGAGTGTCCCGGTCGTCATTTATATTCCCTGTGTCCCGGTGTCCCGGTCGTCATTTGTGTCCCGGTCTGTAATTTCTATTCGAACAATCCCTGTGTCCCGGTCGTCATTTATATATCCCGCCTGTGCCCTCGGCGTCCCCGTTGTAGTTGTGTCCCTGTGTCCCGGTCGTCATTTATATTCCCTGTGTCCCGGTCGTGATTTGTGTCCGGGTGTCCCAGTCTGTAATTTCTCTTTGAGGTTCCCGGTAGTCACTTATATTCCCTCTGTCTCGGTCGTCATTTGTGTCCCGGTCTGTAATTTCTCTTTGAGTGTTTTTTCTTTTTAGTTTTTTTTTTAGTTTTTTACCTTTATTCTTTTTTCAGTTTTCTTCTTTATTTTTCAGCGTCACTATGAAGTACATATCGACGAACCTTTGTTTTTTTAACTTAAATCTGGTAGGCATTGATGACCTTATCCAAGTCAAAATCCCAAACCCAATCATCATCGCTATCATTTTCAGTTTTGATATGTTTTGACTCTCGCTATCCAGGTGGATTTTCATCTAACTGCGCGGTTTTGCGTTCTTTAGCCGCAAGCCTGTTTTCTTGCTGTTCTTGTGATTCCTCGGAACGCTTTCTTTTCTTACTTTCTCTATCAGCAGCAAGTTTTTTGGCATAAACTCTTTGAGCAGCTTCCTCGGCTGTTGCCATTGTAGGTTCTTCAGTCATTTTACAATTAAACATTTTTCCGTGAACAAATGTCTTAAATACCGTTAATGACGTCACCGTCAAAGCAAAAATGACGACAACTAATTTCATGACGTCAGTCAACACAGAAACATGACGTCACCTGATCCACAGACAGACACACAGACAGACAACTTATTTTTATATATATAGATCTCTATTCACAGGTGGGACACAGGGACACAACTACAATGGCGCGTAACTAATATGGCGCGTAACGACTTACGCGCGCGGGGGGGCTTGGGGGGGCGCGAAGCGCCCCACCAACTAGGTGTTGGGGTGGCGCGAAGCGCCACCCCAACAGCTAGTATATATATATATAAATAAGTTGTCTCTGTGTGTGTGTCGAGTGACGTCATGTTTGTGTGTCGACTGACGTCATGTTTGTCGACTGACGTCATTATAAGGATTGAGCTGTATGCGTCATGAAGTTGTTTGTCGACTGACGTCATGTTTGTCAACTGATGAAATTACATACCGGGACACCGGGACACAAATGACGACCGGGACAGAGGGAATATAAATGACAACCGGAAACCTCAAAGAGAAATTACAGACTGGGCCACCTGGACACAAATCACGACCGGGACACAGGGAATATAAATGACGACCGGGACACAGGGACACAACTACAACGGGGACGCCGGGAGCACAGGCGGGATATATAAATGACGACCGGGACACAGGGATTTTTCGAATAGAAATTACAGACCGGGACACAAATGACGACCAGGACACCGGGACACAGGGAATATAAATGACGAGCGGGGCACTCAAAGAGAAATTACAAACTGGGACACCAGGACACAAATGACGACAGGGACACAGGGAATATAAATGACGACCGGGACACAGGGACACATCATTAGAATAATGAGGTATAGATCTGAATACGGATTGTTTTTCCCATGGACAATTATATGTTGCATGTTCAAGAGTCAGTAAACCGGACAATCTATTTATATGCAAGATATATATATATATATATATATATATATATATATATATATATATATATATATATATATATATATATATATATATATATATATATATATCACAGGTGGGATACAGGGACACAACTACAATGGCGCGTAACTACTTACGCGCGCGGGGGGGCTTGGGGGGGCACGAAGCGCCCCACCAACTAGGTGTTGGGGTGGCGCGAAGCGCCACCCCAACAGCTAGTAATGAAATAAAATTGAATTGAATTTTAAGAAAGATCAATTGATAATAGTTTAAACGTACATGTTAAGTGTGTTCTAGAGCTCGAAGGTTATCGTTAATAACTAAATGTATTTCCATACATATTAATGATACATTTATTAAATAATAATTATAATAAAAATTTTAATTAATTTAAATTAATAAGATTCAAAACTAATTAATATATTAAAAAAGAATCAATACATAAAATAATACGTTAAATTCACTTATATCATTTTCGTTGAAAGACAATGGATACCACAAATTAAATTTTCTTCTGCCTTTGTCAAACAGTTCGTGGTAACGAACTGTAGTAAGGAGCGACCCGGCTCAATAGTAAACGAAACTCTAAAAAAACGGAATTTTGATGCTAAAAGATACATCAAAAGAATCAGATTTTCATGCTGATTTTAAATCGAAATTTTTCTAATAAGCCAATAAGTCCAGTACTTTTGTATTGCTATAAATACAGAACGAACTCTGGTATTGATCTGTTTCATATGTTATACGTATTTTAGGGGTTAAATCTGCTGCTGAAGGTAATAAAAGATGATTAATAATTCAGTTCTGAATCCCATAATTCGTCTTTGTTAACATGAAATAATAAAAGGTGTGCAAGTGATGATGGTAAAAAAAAGGAGGCATATTTAAACTAATCTACTTGGCAGCACTGAACATAAGTATGGCCAATGAAAAAGCGGTAGTAACACGGTTGCCAGGTTATCAAAAGCAATCCTTATTAAGAAATGCAGAGATAAAAAAAAATTAAGGCTGAAAATCATGAACAAATAACGAATTTTTATTCAGTCGAAGTTCAAGAATGATTTTTATTCAACATTTTCAACTTGAAGGGTAATTAAAATAAGGTCATTAAATTATCTTGTCCTTACTGGTTATTGATAGCTGAAATAGAATTCCCTACAAGTTTTTTTCGCACTAAATGGGAAATAAAACAGCAATCTATTACGACAAAGGCATGTGTCACCCTATTTGAATCTGAATCGTTCAAAGATTTTCAATCTGTTTTATTGGAGGCAGAAAATAGGCCGTGTTCACCCCCCCCCCCCTAACAATCCAAACTATAAAAAGCATAGCAGTAGTATCAGTTTGAAACTTTTTCTTCTTGCTTCAACTTGAATGCATGAAATGATCTACTATAAGATTTGATTGATTGTAATGATTACCAGATTATATAATTATCCATTATAATGATTATGTAACTAATAAATGATTGATTATAATGTTTACCCAAGATTAAAAAGAAATAGAATTATGTATGATTGGAAGAACAAAAATGTTAAAACAACCTTTTAGAAAGTACTGTTATGTGCATTATAAATCATAGACATTTTTTTCCTGCATCCAGGAAAATCAAAATTTATTGAGAGCAAAAGTTAAAGCACGGCATAATTACGAAAATAAAAACTCGTGAGTCATCCCTTGTAGCAACGATGATTTTCACACTGAAGGATACAGCACTCCAAAGCTCCTTAAATTCACGGTGACTCCCCTCCCCACCTCCTAATTTTCTTTTTTAGTACATAAACGCTATTTTTTTATCGGTGAAAAATAAATTTTAATTTTTCGTCTTTTAGCATATTTGGAGATAAACGTGTAAAAATAATAATTGTGTTTCTATTTTTGTTTGCCAGAAATACCAAGTGGCAATACTGACTACTGATTTTTTTTCCCCCAGTTTTTTCCTTTCCCTCGCCCCACAAAGTTGTTTTCTTTACAAACCTTAATTTTTGCTCTACTATCGATTTTGAAAAATTCTAGACACATTCCTTGGTTTTCGCACGAGAAGATACAAGAAAAAAAAGCAAGTTGGCGTAACGCCAGTTCTTAGCATAAGTTTACTCATTTCCCACCCCAAATCTCAGGCTCATGTGACTTCTAATATCAACTTTTTTTCATCGATATAATGACATTGAGAAATTTGGCTATTCAATATTTTTGTGACTTTCTATTTTTTTGTGATTTTCAATATTTTTTGTGACTTTCAATTGATTGCAATTAATATTTTTTTGGTGACTTTCAATTGATTTCAATTAATATTTTTTTGTGACTTTCAATTGATTTCAATAAAAAAAACTTGTGACTTTCAATTATGCTTTCAATTGATTTCAATTAAATTTGTTTTTGTGTTTTCAATTATGCTTTCAATTGATTTTAATCAATATTTTTTTGTGACTTTCAATTATGCTTTCAATTGATTTCAATTAATTTTGAAAGTCAATTAATTAATTGAATAATTAAATGACTTTCAATTATGCTTTCAATTGATTTCAATTAATATTTTTTTGTGACTTTAGTAAAATTCTAGTTAATTGACTTCTTGCTATCTCAGAAAGGGTTTAGGTTAGGAGAATGAAACTTTTAGGGATAAATCTACAGGCTAAAGTATGTCCCGGGAAGGTATTTTGAAGCAACTACCTCCACTCCTTCTCCCTCTTGAGGGCCCTGACCTTTGATGACCTTTAAAAATATGTGTGTTATAAAAATAAAACCTTGCAAAATAGATATTCTGCTTAATTGAAGTACAACAAAATTATTTTCAGCTTCATAACTTTGCTCAATTCCATTTTATAAGGTTTTAAAGATATCCAAATACATTTCCTAAATAAAAAAAAAAACATTGATACGGATCAAAATTCTACTCAAATAACAGGAATTGCATTTTTAGAACTAAAGGCAGAGAAGAGCAACTAATAACTGAAAATTAAGGTAAAATGTTGTTTTGTCAAAATTTCAATAGGTGTAGACCCATCCCTGAAAGTTTCATTTTCCTAACCTAAACCCTTTCTGAGATAGCAAGAAGTCAATTAACTAGAATTTTACCGTGACTTTTAATTATGCTTTCAAATGATTTCAATTAATTTTTTTTGTGACTTTCAATTATGCTTTCACTTATAGACAAGTTCTTTATAAACATTGGTTCCATTTTTATAATACTTCCAACTTGACAATGATAGACAAGTTCCATTTTCGCAAAGATTTATTTGCTCATAAAATGAAGATATCCAGTCATCATATCTTCCACGCCTTTACGGTTGAAGACTTAGTGGGGTCCTATGGTGGCGCAATGGGTATGACCTCACCTTGGTAATGTGAAACATAGAGTTAGAACTCAGCTGTAGCAATACACTGCAGGTACACCACTAGGACCTTAGTAGTCAAGGAGCATCGTTAATCCGGTACAGTATAGAGGGACAATGACATCGTATCAAAGCCCCATTAAGGAAACTTTTAGCAACAAGATTTTTTAGATGTAAATTTATTCCTCGTTATAACTCGATGCAAAATTTAAACACAGGATTTTCTATAGTAATAAAGAAAAATTATATTTAAAACTCATCATGACCCGCCCTGTACAAACGGCAATCCGGATTAAGCCTAGTTCAATACATATAATGGAGTTAGGCCTGTGACCTCAGTACTAAAACATTAATTTGACCACACTGCCTTTCTATTCACAAATAAAACCAAATGAAATTACAGAAAAACAGGTCTATTGTTTCAAATAACATTGCGGAAAATAACAAAGCGGAAAAAGACAGTGAAATTGTCATATTAAACATTATTAAGATGTATTTTTATCGTCTCTGTTTGTGTTTCGATTTTCCCCTTCTTTATAGGTTTTTTTTTTAATTTAGTTTTTTTTTTGTCATTTTTCCCCCCCTTGATAAGCAGTTTGGGACGGGAAGCAAAAATATAAAATAATTTGAAATTATTTGAAATTCTAAAATATATTCTATAATATATCTCTATGATATATTAAAAATAATTCTATAATATATTGAAATTCTAAAAATATATTGAAATTCTATATAGACAGACCTTTAGTTTCCTTTCCACAATAAATATTACGCTTTAGCTTTTAACTTGGTAACTATACTACGGATGTCATCAGGAAATTTTCCAGGTTGAGCAAATTTCCACCTACGGCGGAAGGGGGTGGAATTTTCCCAGGAATTCTTGGCAATAGAGGAATTCCCAGGCAATAGAGCAATAGACCGAGATGTTCTACAGGAGGATGCAGTCCACCTTATCTCGCTGAAAATGCAATTTAAGGTTAAGGTAATAGAATTAAAATATTTTCAATGTGCTAACAGGCAGTAGGTCCAATAAATCTAACAGTCCAATAAATGAGAGCGACTTGGTATTAAACAGATCAAAGAACAAAAAAGGGAGTCTAGATCTCAAAGTGAAGAATTTTATTCTCCTTCTTTTTGTCATGGGAAAGGTGAATTTTCCCTTGGCAGTGTCCACGCTTTTTTATATAATTTATTAATTTTGTTTAGTTTCTTTATATTAATTCAACTTCTTTTTAACACAAGCTGCTTTTCTTCCTTTAAACTCCAAAAATATGAATTGCAAAAAGAAGGATTACATTTTAAAAGCAAATAAATAGGTGATTCATTCCTAGAACTAAGCTTAATCAAACAATCGTCTGAATTTCCCAACCTTCAAATTTTTCAAAACAATTAGAATAAATAATTGGGATGGAACAGAAGAATAGAATATTTAGAATAGAGCGAAAGCTATTTTAGGTCTTTTAATTTCCCTCTAAGTAGATTTCTAAAAATGCTTGAGCTACTTTATATCTATTAAAGATTTTTTTTTTTTCAGAAGGGCAGACACCTCATGGAACGAAGTGTCAACAGACATAGCCCACAGATATCCTCTTTTCAAGCACTCATTAGAATTTATACCCTCTTAGAAATTTTTTATTATTACATATAAACACCAAAAATATCAGCCCTAGTATCAATCATTAATCAGTCAATAACACTACACTTGACTAAACCCGTACTGGCAATACCAATATTTTTTTTTTTTTAAGACTGTTACAAAATTATACCCTTTTGTAAAAAGTTTTAATTATTATATTCAAAAAGCTACCGTCAGCATTAGTATTACTTATTAATTAGTTAATGATAACACAAGTAATGATAAAATTGAAGGATATATTACTACCTGTTTAAGATGTTTAATATGCTCTGAGTCCAATAAGCAAATATCATTCTCTAAAATTTCTACTCTGCTCCTTAATTCTTTTACTTGTGATTTCAAGGCTCCATTCTCTTTCTGATATTTGCTGAGTTCCTGAAGAATGTTACCTTTGGAGTCTTGACTCTTCACCAACTGTTTTTTCAGCATCACGCTGAATGTGGCGAGGCTTTTCATTTCTTCAGATTTACTGCTGTAGCCGGCCATCATATCTTCTACGTCTTCTTCTGTGCCCTGGAGAGCAGTCTTTAAACTATAAATACACCCATCAAATTAAATTACCAATGGTTAGGCTTTTTATTGTTATTATGATGTCACAAGCGCAACAATAAATATAATAGTAATATGATAATAAGAATAAAAAATAATTTTAAAATAACATAATAATAAATAAAATAATAATAAAATAATAATAAAAAAATATAAATAAATAAAAAATAGATAAAAAAAATAATATGTAAAAAAAATAATAAAATAAATAAATAAAATAATGATAATAAAAATAATAATAATAACAATAATGATAATAAAAATTGAGAGAGGCATCGGAGGTAACACATGAACCTTCAAAATCATATTAATACACCCATCAAATTAAATTACGAATGGTCAGGGGAGGCTTTTTATTGTTATTACGATGTCACAAGTGCAACAATAAATATAATAATAATATGATAATAAGAATAAAAATAATATAATAATAATAATAACAATAATGATAATAAACAATGAGAGAGGTATCGGAGGTAACACATGAACCTTCAAAATCATATGTTTTCAATACATTGATCGTTAGGCGAATCTCAGATGTTAACCAACGGGTGAGCAGAGGCCAATTAAAAGTAAATATATGTACCTAGGTCATTGAAACAGGATATTCACAATATCTCAGGAATGACTAGGAGGATAGAGTTGAATCTTGCCGGTAGTTCTGGGAGAACGACGCAGGAGGGGTGGCAACGGAATTTCAAATCTTTTGTTAGGAAGAGAGACAATAAATGTTTTGTCTCTACTGCACCAAAATTTTTTTGTAACATAAGCCCCTATTGAACTTAGAATCTATTCATGATCAAGTAGCAAGGCAAAAAAAAAGACTCTGCATGTTGCCAGGTTATCAAAACGCCGTGTCTGGATTGTCTCAGGAACGGCTACGGGGTCTAGTTGAAACTTTCGGAACGGCTGGCGGGTAAGTGGACCTCCCAAATATTAGGGCGAGAAAGTGCCAAAGCTTGCCAATCTGCACCTTGGATCTCAGATTTTAACTTGGGGGAGGAGCACAGGGTAAAAAAGTTTTGGCTTTGATCCATCTTAAGAGTTTCAGGAGATAATCCTCCCTGGGACTTATAATCGAATATAATTAAATAGAAGTATTTACACGCATGATAAAACATAAAAAATATATAAATCAATAGTAATGAATGGATAATTAAAATAAGTAATAATAGAACAGAAACAGAAATGAATAGAACATAGATTATAAACCTAAAAAAATATAAAAGTTCCACATCGATAGCTGAAGATAATTGAATCTGTGTTTTTATAAAAAGCAACTTCTTTGGATTTAAACACGTTTTCAAAGACTAGAACGTGATTGTCAAAGTCCTGAACGTCCTTGCCAAATGTAAAATTTGGCCTACATCCATCTTTGCTGGTCGTAATGTTTTTCAGAAATCTGAAAACCTTACGATATCAATATTAGGTTAGATATTCATTCATTCATATATATTTAAACAAAAACACATAATTACATGTACATAATCTGCCAGGAAACCACAAAAGTGCTTGACTAGGGCAGAAACTTAACTAAAGAATAATTAAACAATCAACTAACAGAAACAACGAATCTACTGGATTTATCAAAAAAAGAAAAAAAAAGAAAAAAAGGGGGTGACGAAGAGAAAGAAAAGAAAAAAAAAAGAAAAAGAAAAGAAAAAGACTGAAAAGAGGAGTACCGCACGATATTCAAATCTAAACAGTATTTCTGAAACGACCCTTCACTGCTCGCTTGAAGGTAATAAGGTTATTTGAGTTCCAGATTTCCAAGGGGATTGAATTCGAGATAGCTGGTGCAGAAAATCTAATTAAAAAAGAAGCTCTTTTTGTTGACGGTGTCTCGTGGACAATGTCACATGAATTTCGCGTTTCATAAGTATGCAAATCTTGATTTAAAGTGAATAAATTTTCAAATGACGATGGAAGGAGGTTGTTCAAATATTTAAACAAAAAGTTACAATCTGAAAAATCTCTAGTCTTTGACACATCAAATATTTTAGTAAGTTTGAAATGGAGGTTAATGTTATCTGAATGCTGAAGTGATATAATTTCAATGGCCTTATTTTGGATGATTTGGATTCTCTTATAACATGAGGTTGCTTGCCCATATAGAGCATCCATAAGACAAATGGGGATGAAAAATAGAATGATAAATCATTTTCAGGATTTTTTTTTAGGGAAACGGAATTTAAGACGGCGGATAACTCCAAGGGACCTTGAAAGTTTGTTATCAATCAATTTAGCATGTTCATTCCCCGAAATATTCTCATCAATAATAAATCCAAGATATCTACAGGTTTTTACTCTATTTATAATATTATTTTTTACAATTAAACTGAGGTCTGTTTGGACTGATCCGATTCTAGAAAATAAAATATAATTTGTTTTACCATAATATAATTTCATTATCAAATTATAAAATTTGATATTATAGTCTGATGATGATAAACTAACAGAAAGTTTCTCCTGCTTGACACCTTTTCTTCCAAAATATGATTTTGACAAGAACATCTATTGGCGACAAAGTGTTCTGAAAGGTTAGGGGACTTTCATGTTGATATGTGAAGTTCGTGTTGGGTGGAAGGGTCCCAAAAGTTTCTCCGGTTCTCACAGAATAGTATATGCTAAGTTTTGTCTATATCTTATGCCCATTGTACGACAGGCTCTGGTGATAGTTAGATCTGAACATGTAGTATATTACAAACTCAAATGTCTTATTATGACACCTGTTAATGTCGAAATTGTTAAAAAGTGTCAAAGCCTACGAGTCATTTTTCTGTTTACTAACAAACAATTTCCTTTCTTTTTTTACTGCAGGGTCTAGGGCTAGCGAGCTCCATTTCAAATAGAATTCCTACTTAACAGAAAGAAAACTGCTCTACATTATTTACGGCGTAAATTTTTCAACAAATATACCGTATTTACCAAAATTTGGCAGTGTAAGGAACAGAATACAGGCATGTGAAGAGGATAATCCTTCACTCCCTTTTTCTAAATGTATTTTAAACTTTGCGCTCTTTTTCTCGAGTCCAAACCGAAAGTATTTGAATCCTCTATTGGGGGTCTTTTGAGAGCTACCCAAAATGACAGTGTTTTTTTTCTGTCTCACGTAATTGGGATAACGACTGAATCCACTTGGACACTACAACTATTATATGTTGTACAACTTTTCCAGTCTTTGATATCTATTGCTGTCTGAGAATAAGCGAGCCTACGACAAAGCTGTGCAGCTTTGTCGGTTTCAACATTGAAACCATTTAACCATTCTGTTAGGGTTAAATCCAAAAATAATAGCTTCCAATTCCTTTTACTAATTCCTTCTGACACCAAACAATCAGAAGCTGAATATACTGATGCTTATTTGAGTCTTGAACAGCTACATCCTCTCCATTATTTAGTTCTCCAGTCTCTGATATCTATTGCTGTCTGAGAATAGGCGAGCCTACGACGAAGCTGTACTTCACTGAAAACATTTAACCATTCTGTTAGGGTTAAATCCAAAAATAATAGCTTCCAATTCCTTTTACTAATTCCTTATGACACCAATCGATGAGAAGCTGAATATACTGATGTTTATTTGAGTCTTGAACAGCTACATCCTCTCCATTCTTTAGTTCTCCAGTCTTTGATATCTATTGCTGTCTGAGAATAGGCGAGCCTACGACGAAGCTGTACTTCACTGAAACCATTTAACCATTCTGTTAGGGTTAAATCCAAAAATAATAGCTTCCAATTCCTTTTACTAATTCCTTATGACACCAATCGATGAGAAGCTGAATATACTGATGCTTATTTGAGTCTTGAACAGCCACATCCTCTCCATTCTTTAGTTCTCCAGTCTTTGATATCTATTGCTGTCTGAGAATAGGCGAGCCTACGACGAAGCTGTACTTCATTGAAACCATTTAACCATTCTGTTAGGATTAAATCCAAAAATAATAGCTTCCAATTCCTTTTACTGATTCCTTCTGGTACCAATCAATCAGAAGCTGAATATACTGATGCTTATTTGAATCTTGAACAGCAACATCCTCTCCATTCTTTAGTTCTCCAGTCCTTGATATCTATTGCTGTCTGAGAATAGGCGAGCCTATGACGAAGCTGTACTTCATTGAAACCATTTAACCATTCTGTTAGGATTAAATCCAAAAATAATAGCTTCCAATTCCTTTTACTGATTCCTTCTTCAATCAGAAGCTGAATATACTGATGCTTATTTGAATCTTGAACTTCTTTTGTTCCTAATTTATACACCTAGTTTGTTGACATTCTGAAGTTTAAGCCCAAGTCTAAATCATCTATTGAACTTAACAGAATGAATCTCATTGGTAGACACATGGTCGGATCAAAACATTGAACGCCTACAAGTATTATTGCTAATTTCAAATCTGCTTGTAAATAGAACAAAAAAAGTGCGAAATTTTAAATTATAGCAAAGAGCAATCGCAATGAGTCTGCCTGCAAAATGAAAATATTTTGATTATTTTTATTTTCATGGGTATTTTGTATTTCTAGCAAAGATCACTCCTTATTTGGGAATTCAAATAATCCTTCTTCAGGTTTTATTATTTCACTAGCAACTAAATTTAACCACTCTTTAGTAAGAACTCCTGTGTCTTCGCCTATTTCTCCATCAATCAATAAATTTTCTCAAATTACAATGCCTAATACTCATAACATTTTCAGATAAACAGGAAGTCCTGGAACAGGTATAGTAGAGGAAAGAAACGGAGGAAAATTGTCAAACTTCGAAGAAATTGCAACAGAATCTTTTTACAACAAATTTTTTAGAAGAATCAGCAGAATCGCAAAAAAATCCACCGAAATCTCCCTTGCATAAGCGTCCCAAATTTGCCCTCATTTGGGCAAATTTACCTAAATGAGGGAGGGAAATCGATTTTTGTGTTTACGAATATTCTGGAGATTAAATAGTCATTTCCTATCAAATCAAGCATGCTGATTCCAAATCTAAATTCAGGTTTCCATTTTTCCGTACCCTTATGACCATTTCCTACCGAAAAGGACGGACGGGAGGGGGGGGGGGGGGTAAAAATCAAAATTACGAGGTTGTAGTATTTGTCTGCTCTTTCCTATGAAATGAATGGTGGCAAATTCAAAAATAAAGTTAAAAGCTTGATTTTAGATCGTCAAGTATCTCCTTTTACCTAAACAGTTGTCAAAATTGACCATTTCCTATCAGCCTAGGAATGAAGCCTTAGAGTATGAGCCTCAAACAGTTTAAAATCAAACCAGTATTCTAGAATCCCCCCCCCCGCCTCCAGTTAGCGGTATCCATTCTTTAATGTCATTCTTTAGCTGATCTAATCACTGGAGCCATCTACCATAGTAAGCCTACTTGCTATACGACGGGGTTCAAGGCTATATAAAAGGTTTGTGCCATTTTATTTACTTCCTAAAAAGACAAAAGAATAAACTGGGATCCGCGAGCATTGATTAGAAATATTTTGTAAGATATTGTTTGGGATTATGCTTCTGATTTTGGAAAAGAGCGGGTAATCATTTCTGATTTTCAATGATTTTCTGATCTCCTATGTTTATTCTACACTTATGCATGGTAACGAGCGGGCTAGACGAGCTGGAAAAATTCTAGTCAATACCTTTGACCAGCCACTTTACTGAAAGACCAAGTGTGTCGTCGATGCAGAGCCTGCCAAAAGTGCCTTAAGAAACACTACAGTTGTTGTAGGTGGATTGACACCCGCGTCTGTTTCCTAGGTGCCACTGGCTTCCTTATGGCTGACTCAGGACTTTTGGAAATCATAAGTCAAGTATACGCGCCTAACACTTGGCAAAATATGGTACAAGGCAATGCTGTCTATCATGCTGTGCGAGGCCATGGTCTGTTGGAGAACTGAACCCTTTATGCGAACCTTTTATCATCAAAACTGAACAGCAGAGTTTTTGATGGCAATGATATGCTACCAGAACCCCTTGAAAAGACAAAACAGACGCACGAGTCACTCCTTGAGGGAGATACCGTTGACGAAGCACAGGTATCGGAATTAGCAGTGCTTATCTATGATATACTTCATATTGTAAAAGAACCATTATCCAAGTCCAGAACTGCCCGTCCTTGGTTTCAATATCTGGACCCACTTGCAATCCTGAGAAAGAACCTGAGAGCAGGACGAAGCGTCATTTTGAGCTTTATCTACAGCCTTTGTTAGAAATGCTTCCTTACTTTGCTGCTTCCGGCCACACTCTTTACAGGAAGTCTACTTGGCTGTTCATGCAGTCGATTTTTCATTTGAGGAAAGACAACCCAAAGCAGTACAGAATGTTGCAAGAATACCTGTTCGTCTGAACAACTGACAACTACTGAGCGGCACTTCCTCCTGATTTGGTGATTGAGAAGTATGAAAACAACTAGTGGTCTGAAGAGAGGTGGAGGTATGACTGAATTGCAGCAGACAATTTAAACATCTGCTATGGCTACTTTGGTTCTCGTTAACGAGCGCATGACTGGCCTTGCAGAGTTGACTACTGAAGATCATGCAGAAGCGATTCACGCGAACGACCCGAACTCTAAGCTTTCCTTTTTACAGCTGATTGGTCTGAAGTTTTGACCTCAATTGAAGAATTGGTTTTCAAGTAAATAGTAAAAACTATTTTTGTCTCATATTTTGCAATATGCTACTGATACAAAATGATTCTTTAGTCACAGGAATATGTCAATTAATGATCTGCGTACTTTACCCACCACTTCTCCTATTCCACGAAGGTGAAAATTGATACCCTGATACGGACAACTGGATTTCTGGCGTCATTTCCGGATTCGTCATGCTTAACAGGAAACAATTATTTAAACTCCAAAAGATTTATAAACACGAAAGCTGATTTTCCCCTCCCCTCATTTTCACTCTTTAAGGGCAAATTTGGGATACATGTGCAAGAGGGATTTTGGTGGGTTTTTTTTATGTAATTCAGCTGATTTTTTTGACATTTTGGCGTAGAAAAAAAAAACTCTGTTGCAATCTCCCCGAAGTCAAACCGTATTTTTACTCCACTAGTTAGATTAAAATAATTTGACGTGTAAACATTAGCAGAGATGTTTCTTCTACGTAGCTCCATACTGGAGGAGCAATTTGGCATTTTAACTGATGAGGTAATGCTGGGAATATGTCCACCAATTTGTCTTCAAACCGGCAATTAAAATCAAAATATTTTAATAAAGTTTTTTTTTCAAGCGATTTCTATTTGACATCCGGAAACTTTTTCATTTCCATAAGGTTCTACAGAATACAATCTGAAAGAAACTCTCGTTTTTAACTGAATTTTGGTTTCACATCCAAGTGCGGACACGTAGCAGAGCATGTCTATAGGTTTTGTTCCTGCGCCCTAGCCGAGTGGTTAGTGCTCCAGAATTGAAGTGTTGAGGTCAGGGGTTTGAGTCCTAGTGTCGCTGGTTATTTGGTTTAGGACGGGGGTTAATGGCGTGACTCTCTAAGCCTTGCCAGAGTTGACCCGCCTCTAAATGGATGCCTTGAGACGTTTAGGGTAAAACAAGGGAAGCATCTGATGGTTTGCCCCCAACACGCATTGCACTACCGGTCGAAGATATCGAATCACGAGATCGGTACTGGCACACCATTGGTTAGCACGCAGAAAAAGAAGATCTGACATTAAGCTCAGATGTAGAAGCTGTGGCTACTTAAAAGGAATGAACAATATAGCCATAAAACAATGTATTGTAGTAACTGATCACTAACAGCATTGAACTATGTCTTAATTTATTTAGTTGCAAGAACATTAAACTTTATCACTTTTTTCAAGTGATTTTGTATTTATTTCTAAGCAAAAATATTTGATTTTACCTCTTTTTATGTAGCAATACACTGACTAAATAAAACAAAATTAATATCCTTAGTATTGCTGAACGTAGTGACATCAAATACTCTTTCTAATAATTGACGATATTAAACAAAAAAAGAAAAAGAAAGAAACAAAATGATACACAAAAACACACTTTCTCGTTCAATTTGCCCTTTTGGGCGTTTCAACAGAGAAGGTCCTTCCATTCACTGTTTTTGCTGGCTGTGTTGTACAGACTGCTTGTGTTTAGCTAATTATGTTGTACATGGTTTATGTACAGCATAATTAGTACAACGAAATCATGCGTAATAAGGTGAATAAACTACCCGCTGAGGCACTGACAGTTAAAGCAAAGGAAATTGAAGATACAAAGACGTTTAGATATCTTGGGAGTCTAGTGGGCACAGATGAAAGCCCTGAGTATAAAATTGCCACACATATCGAGTGCGCAGAAAGCGCCCTTGACAAGTTACGATATTAACCAAAAAAAGAAAAACAAAGAAACAAAATGATACACAAAACACATTTTCTGGTTCAATTTGCCTTTTTGGGCGTTTTTTTTGTGATTTTTGCTGTACAGTTTTTGTCTAAGCAGAGAAGGTCCTTCCATTGACTTTTTTGCTGGTTGTGTTGTACAGACTGCTTGTGTTTAGCTAATTATATAAGCTATGCCTTAGCTAAGACATATTTGATGTCTTCATTTGGCCTTAATTGTTCAGGCCTAAGAGCAAGGCCGTATCACTTTCTCTTTGAAGCTGAAATTGAGGCTCTTCAATATTAAAGTCATGTAATTGCTAATATATGGTTTTGAAAACTGGGTGCTCACGAATCAGCGAGAGAAAAGAATCCAAATTTTTGAAAATAATTGTCTTTGACTGATTCTCGGTATAAACTGGACGGAAAAAATTAACAACTCGTTCATTAGAGGGTAGACTAAACAGCCACTCGTTGTTGATAAAGTTATAAGCAGTTACTGGCGATATTGCAAACCCACAGTTAGAATGGGCAGCAATCGCCTGCCTCATGATGTTTGGTGTTGGACTCCTCCAAGAGTTCGACGGCGCGGAGGACAGAAGGCCACACTTGGACAAAGCCTAGAAAAAGATGCAGCGTTCTCAAGAACATCCCTTGGTGATCTTTGGCCGAAAACGCTGGAGCGGTCATCGTGGAGGTGTATCGTTGCCGCCTTATGCACCGACCGGCGTGGGAAGTCCTAAGTCTAAGTAAGTAAGTACACGGTTTGTCAGGACGTGGGTTTTGTCGTTTTTCGATTTCTTATTTTTTTTCAATTGCGTTTGTGTCTTCGTACACAAAAGTCTTTTTCTGTTTTTATATTAATAAAAAAGTCTTCCAAGACAAAATTTTTTTAAAAAAAAGTTAACAACTATATTAAAAACCTAAAAAAGCTCTTCAAGACATAGCTATTTTTTAAATGGCTTAAATAAAAAATAACCACAAAGACAATTTCTCGGAACCTAATTTGCCCGTCTTTAAATGAATTATTAGTACACTACAGCTGTTTAACCTGAGAATGCGATTTTAACGTCCAGTTACCAAACTGAAGTGCGGTTGAAGTATCTGAGTTTTTTTATTATTTTTTTTTCATTCATCCTCATCTTGATCTTAAAGTAGAAACCCAAAACACAAAAACACAGTTGAAGCGTGATGAAAAGAAATAAATTTATATGTTTCCTTTTGTAATAGTTCACAATTAAGGAAAAACTTAAAAGCCACCTAACCTAGTAAAAAGAAAGATTTTGGAACGAAAAATAAATAAAGAAACAGAAACACAAAGAAAATCAATTTCAGAGCTGTACATAAGAAATGTTATTTAAAGAAAATATAATGAAATAAATAAAACTGTGTAAAACATACTTTTTCAGACCTTCCAATTGGGATCTCAGTCTTTTTGCTTCATCTCGGTACCCAACTGCAGTTGACAACTCCTTCGTTAAAAATACAAGTTGACTGTCTAAGGACCTCCGCCGATCTGCTTCATTTTTCAAAAGTGTTTCCAGCTTCTTGGCTTCAGCCCTAAGTGAACAAAATAAGATTTAAAATTAATGCGTCAATTGCTATTTCTACCACTGTTCTAGCAGTGAGAAAGCAAAGAGTGGTGTGTCTCCCATGAATTATTTTCTCCAAAGCCGCCTCGTATTGAAAGGGTGGTTTTAAATCAAACAGTTCGTGGTAACGAACTGTAGTAAGGAGAGACCCGGCTCAATAGTAAACGAAACTCTAAAATACGGAATTTTGATCCCAATAGATATATCAAAAGAGTCGGATTTTTATACCGATTTTAAATATATAAGTTTCATCAAATTTAGTTTTTGTCATCAAAAGTTACGAGGCTGAGAAAATTTGCATTGCTTTGGAAAATAGGCGGAAACACCCTCTAGAAGTCATACGACCTTAACGAAAATCACACCATCGCATTCAGCGTATCAGATAATCCTACTGTAGAAGTTTCAAGCTCTTATCTACAAAAATGTGGAACTTAGTATTTTTTGCCAGAAGACCGATCACGGGTGCGTGTTTACTTGTTTATTTGTTTGTTTGTTTGTTTTTTTCCTAGGGGTGATCGTATCGACCAAGTGGTCCTAGAATGTCGCGAGAGGGCTCATTCTAACGGAAATTAAAAGTTCTACTGCCCTTTTTAAGTGACCAAAAAAATTGGAGGGCACCTAGGCCCCATCCCACGCTCATTTTTTTCTCAAAGTCAACAGATCAAAATTTTGAGATAGCCATTTTGTTCAGCATAGTCATAAACCACAATAACTATGTCTTTGGGGATGGCTTACTCCCCCACAGTCCCCAGGGGAGGGGCTGCAAGTTACAAACTTTAACCAGCGTTTACATACAGTAATGATTATTTGGAAGTTTACAGACCTTTTCAGGATGATTTTTTGGTTGGGGGGGGGGGGGTTGAGAGGAGGGGGCTATGTGGGAGTATCTTCCCTTGGAGGAATCTGTCATGAGAGAAGAGAAATTCCATGAAGAGGGCGCAGGATTTTCTAGAATTATTTAAAAAAAAACAATGAAAAAATAAATATGAAAAGTTTTTAAACTGAAAGTAAGGACCAGCATTAAAACTTAAAACGAACAGAGATTGTTGCTCATATTCGGGGTCCATCTCTTCCTAAATAGCTCGCTCTTTACGCTACAGTATTTTTAGTAATTTCAACTATTTATTCAACAGCCTTTGTTATTCAGGGGTTAATCTTAAAGAATTGGGACAAAATTAAACCTTTCGTGTAAAGAGTGAGGTATTAACGAGGGGGCAAACACCCTTATATACATAATAAAAATATACGAATATAGAAGTTCGAGTTCGTTACGTAAGTTAATTTGTAAGTTATATGTATATTTTTTTCTAATAAAAACGTTCGTCAGAAATTAAAAACTCTAGTTGCCTTTTTAAGTAACCGAAAAATTGGAGGGCAACAAGGCCTCCTCTCCCACCCTTTTTCTCAAAATTGTCTGATCAAAACTTAGAGAAAGCCATTTAGCACAAGTTCGACTCTTTCTCCCAACTCTGCTTTTTAAAATAGTAATAAACTTTAGCGTCAAGAGCGGGGCGTTGATGAGGAAGCAGCTCCTTTCATACACGGAGTAATTTCTGTTCGTTTTAAGTTTTAATGTCGCTCCTTACTTTCAGTTAAAAAACTTGTTTTTTTTTATATTTAATTTCTGAACGTTTTTGAATTAATGCATGTTTTTATTTTGGCTCTCCGCAAATGAATAATTAAAACGAAATTTTTTAGAGAAAGGATTGCGTGATGGTTAGTTCGGAGTCATTGTACTGGCAGTGAGCAAGTAAAGAGCGGTACGTTTCTCTTGTGTTATTTTCCCCCAGCCACTTAATGTTGAAGGGATGGCTGTAGAAACATGAGAAGGGATGATTGTAGGGACTTGGGAAGGGGTTCCAATTTTGTATGTTTGAGAGCTATGAGCCTCAAGTATAATGAAGAATAGTTTCTTGGTTGGCCGTTTGCCATACTGTAATAAACTAAATTAATCATTTGCCATTCATGTAAAATCCATGTACAAAACACCCCACCAGTAAAAAAAAAATTATGCCAGTCAAATACATTAAGTCAGAAACTTGGATAGGGCATCAAGGGGCAAACAGCGTTGACACTAAAAATATGTTTTGAAAAGTTTGTATATCAACATTTCATGATGTGAACTATCATCCCTCTGGTCCAAAATCTTCTACAATTCCTTACAAACATGAAAAATCCCCAGATATTTCAATTAACTGCAATTCCTAGATTATTTAAAGAAATTGCCCCATGGAGCATCTTGAAATCCCATAGGAACTGAAAGCACCACAAGTGTTTTGCACCACTGTCTTTGAAACTGCACAATAAGCAAAGTTTCTAAGCAAAATTGAAAGCAACATAGCCTTGCAGAGGAAAAATCTAAAAAAAGTAAAAGAAGAAAAGAAGAATGTAAATGATTGTACCTCAGGTCCCTTTTATTTTGTTCTAACATGGCAAGTTTGTCTGACGCTTGCTTTCGCTCTTCTTCTTTTAGTCTCAACTGAAACTCCAGGGATTCGACGCGACATCTTAAGACATCATTAGAAGTTCTATTGGTTGCTGTTGTCTCATTTTCAGGAGCAAAATCCAAGAAAAGGGCTAAAGAGTTTTTTGTGCTCTTTCTGCAAACAGGGCATGTTTTTGCTCCCCTAAAAAAGAAGGCAAATATAAAACAGTCTGTCATCTGATCTCAGTCTATGATATAAAATGGTTTTCAAACAATTATTTTTCCACGCCCATTCAAAGTGGTTTAACTCTGTCAATCATTATTTGTACAAACGCTTCTTACAATAAAACAATACACGAAAGTATTGTTGTAATCTTTCAGTCATAAATCATAAAAAAACCTACATTCAATTAATTATTGATGCAATAAAAGTAGTTGGTAAAATTAACCGGCATGCTGGTAAAAAAATACCACCCCCTACAAAAAAAAACACACATTTTGACTAGTGATACCTTTCATACTAGTAGGGCAGTAGTAAAGATACAGGGTTGAACACACCTTTCCAGGCTTTATTGGGGCTGTATATAAATTTCAAAAAATCTGATTTCCCTAGCTCTAAGCTCATAAAAAGTAGGTGTCACTGAAGGAGAAGGAATTAAGATGGAGACTAGGAAAAACACTTCGTGGGCCCTAATATGAACTGTAAACCATTTTGTGAAAGTATGGTGAGTGCAAAGTCATAATGGTTAGGGTGGTGTGTTATTCCTAAAAAAAAAAAAAAAAAAAAAAAAAAAAAAAAAAAAAAAAAAAAAAAAAAAAAAAAAAAAAAAAAGACCAAACATGTAGTGAAACAGCTACCCCAATTGACAAAAAGTGGAACATAATCGTTGAAACTGTATGACGATCTGCTGAAGATTCAGATGATGACACGAAAATGAAGAACAAACAGAGGATACATGATGGCTCTTGGAGGTACATGCAGAACAGGAAAGAAATGAAAGTCCAGCTGAAATACTGAATGAAGATAGGAAATATAACACTATCTCAAAGCCAAATAATACAAACGCACTAAGCTGTAAAGCAGTCAAGACAGAATGATGGACGTTGTTTGTCAGAAATTGAGGCGATAGTATAACAATGAACCGAATCACGGATATCAATAGCGATTTTTGAAGGCTCCATGTACAATTAAAAGTAAAATCGATAAAATACTTAAAATGAAAGAAGACACTGAAAACAAAGAGAGAGAGAGAACATTTTCAGAAAGTACAAAATTTGCCTTTCCTTTTAAATCCCATGGAACCTTTGTCCAGATTGCCACTCTTCAAACTAGATACCAATGCTGAATCTATTAGCCTGCTGGAAGTCAATACTACACTACAAAAGTTGAAAAATGGCAAATCCTCTATTGTTGCTGGGCAACAGCATAATTACTAAGGTATAGCACCAAGATGTAAACAAAACATTTCCAAAAAAATCTTAAATTATGTTTCAGAAACTGTTAGCGTCCCCACTGATTGGAAGAGAAGAGGGGTAACAGTTCGACTTTTTAAGAAAAGTTGAAATGCTGAAAGCAATAATTGACAAGGTATCACCTTACTGTCTACAAGAAGTAATGTCTTTTGCCAAATACCAGATTCAGTTCAGTTCATTCCATTTTATTATTACAACAAAAGTATTTATAAGAGCACAACTCCATTGGTCTCCATAAGGGTCCTTGGCCTGTAGTATGGAGGCTAAATAACACTAAACTTAAAACAAATAAACAAAAGAATTCATTTCATTAAGTTAATACAATAATACAAAAAACTCAAGCAACAAGAGAAGACACCAATCTTTGATCAGTCCCCACGTTTAAAACCTATTAATCCTTTGACCCCATCCAGTGCATAAGGCAAAAACAGCTACCATCTAAGCCCCTGTAATAATAATAATAAGTCAAACAATAACAAATAAATTAAAATTAAACTAATCAATGTCAAAATTAAAAATTTAAATATCCGTTTTATAATTTAATGTAAGAGAATTCTTAGGCTGAGTTTTAAAAGTACCAAACGAGTGATTGTCATGGGTTTCATCTGGGAGTGTGTTCCATGCTTTAGGACACGCGACAGAAGGATTAAAATCAAACCTGACTGTTTTTATTTACGAAATTTACATGTGCTTTCTATTTCGAAGCGTGTACAAATTTTTTTCTTGCACAAAATTTTGGAAAAAACATTCAAAGCACCTAGGCAACTCACCATGGAGGAACTTAAAAATAAGGGTTGCACACGACATATTATATACAGCGTTTGTAGTTAGGATGTCATGTTGAAAATGCAAATCTTTTTTAATAATTACAGCAGTTTTTTTTTAATAATTACGGCAGCTTTCTATTGGATTGCTTTAATTTGGTGCAGCAGAGAAGAAAATGTTGACATCCAAATAGTGTTACAGTAAGTCAGATATGATTGAATCAGAGAAAAATACAGTTTACATAAAATTCAAAACATGTTAAAGCTGATCATCTTATACCTATACGGGAAAGCTTACCCAGAAGAATACAATGAGTTAAATTGTCTAATACATTTTTTACATTGAGAAAAATAGCAGCGGGTATTTTATCAGATTCAAGGGCACTACAAATGAAATTTAATAAAACTGCACAAGCTTGTTCTGTTGTGTGCTTGGAGTGGAAAGTGGTGCTTATGCAGAAATTTCTTAGCTTTCAGAAAGCTAAGAAGTTGTTTCTGCCTTGGTTTCCCGAATACCTTTGAGAAAACAGACAGTAGTGAAATCAGTCAATAATGCATCACTGTCATCACTTCTGTGATGGACCACTTCTATTGCCACCCTTGAACAGTGCTATCACCCTAGCTGTTCCAAAAAGGGATTTAGAAAATGCACCTTGCTCAAACAACATATTCACAAGTTTAGTTAAAGGAGCAATAATTGGCAAAAGAACGTGCTTAACAACTTTTGTTGGGATATAATTAGGTCCAGACAAAGAAGAGCCATGTAGTCCAAAAACAATTCTAGTAACTTGAATCTCCATTACAGGTTCAAGGACAATGGACTTTAGGCAACCCGGCCCCATACATTTTAGATACTCATCTTCATTAGCAGAAGGAGATCGTGATGCTATTCTCTCTACTCTATTCTCACAAA
This sequence comes from Artemia franciscana, assembly GCF_032884065.1. Lineage (NCBI taxonomy): Eukaryota > Metazoa > Arthropoda > Branchiopoda > Anostraca > Artemiidae > Artemia > Artemia franciscana. The sequence continues at coordinate 12,070,287 of NC_088873.1, read as the reverse complement.
CTAATGCAAAAAAAGAAACAAGAGAATTGTTTTACTTAAGTCGGATCTTCCACTGCATTTTCATTCTAAACCAGTTTAATAGGAAGATAGGGAATATGGGAAGCTGGTCTAATAATTGAATTAATAATTTCCCAAGTTTTCCTTATATTTTTCCTGGTTTTGCTAAACTTCAAATCATAATACATGGTTTTTGATTTTCTAATCTGTGACTTATAAACGTTTTTATATTCTTTAAATTGTTGCAGGTTAGCTGGTGAAGGACAGTTCTTATATTTCTTCCATAATTCATCTTTCTGCCACAAGCATTTTAGAATACCATTTGACATCCATGGGCTTAGCGATTGGTATTTTTTCTTAGTGGCCCTTTATTTGGATTTCTAGAAAAGGTATTAATAAAAGCTTGTTTAACAATATCATAAAATTTATATCTCATTCTCTACTTTCATCAATAAAATCCCAAGGCTACAGAAGGAGTTTAGCATTAAGCTGAGCAATATTTTTATCAGACGGATTAAATGGGGAAACTGTAGGAATCATAGGCTTAGTTTGCTTATTTGGAATCAACAACTCGCAAACTATTGGAAATGGTCTGAAATATCATTAATCAAAACAGTGCTTTCATGTGCAACCAGAGAAGAAACTATATTATCTAATAAAGTAGCTGACTTATCAGTTTGCTGATGCTTAGAATCAATTACTTCATTGAACACTTGAAGAAAAGACAACAAAGAACCACTTGGTGGTCTATACACTTCCCCCACAATTATCACCATCCAGGATGAAGTATATACCTCAATGAACAAAGATACCTTCAACATTTTTTGATGGATCTTCACCTTCCTTACAATTCAAAGTATCTAATACATAAATTGCAAGACCACCTTTGCTCATAGTTATGCATAGTCGCTTTTTGCAAACATACCATGAAATTTCAAGAATTACGTCATATATTTTTGTGACAAAAGTTTCACAGAGACCAATGATATCTGAATAAGAACAATCCACACATAAAAGTAAATAAACCTTGAAAAAAAAACAACCTTAATACCATTCCTAAGACATTGTATCTATACTATTTTGACAACCTGGATGCACTTACACTTTTTTGATTCAGTTTTATTGTAGGAGCAGAAGTAGTGATAGTAGTAGCCTCTTAAGTGTCAACTTAATACCTTCAGTTGTTGACATCTTATTGAAAGCTAGCATTCAGATCAACTTTTCATTTAAAAGGCACTATGTAGGCATAGTAGAAGTAGGATAGTAGTAGGGATAGTTGCAGGAGTAATATTAGGAGCAACATAAACTTTTCATGAAAGTTTCTGCTTTATACCCTATTCTACTCCTAAGATATCCCACCTGGATTTGGTAAGTTATCTTGATTTAGTTGAACTGTAGCAGTAAGAGCAGCAGCAAAAACGATAGTACTATTGGTAGCCCTAGGCGTTTCAGCTTGATACCCTAAGCTATTGCTGGGATACTGTTGAAACCCCCCTCTGATAACCCACATGTATTTAGTGTTTTGATTCAGTTCAACACAGCCATCACTTTTCCCTGAAAGCTTAACTAATACCCTTAGGATTAGCTATAGTAGTAGGCATAGCAGCAGAAGCAGGATTGGGAGCAATAGGAGTAGCATCAGCAATAAGTGGTAATAACAATTGTATTGTGCATTTTTGGTCTTATAGAACATTCCCTCCTCATGTCTTAATAGTTTCAAATTTATACTTTAAGCCATTTCTGAGATATTGCTGAATGCATCCTATTGACATCCTGCATGCACATAATGTTTTGATTTAGCCCAACATATCCCTTAACACTCCCTGAAAGTTAAAAATTAAAACCTTTAGCATTAGTAATATTAGTACTAACCACAGTAGTAGTACTACTGTTACTAGCAGTATTAGTCTGCATATGGTGCATTTTTATTATTGCTTACACTGTTTTCATGACTCTGAAATTGAATTTGGCTCTTTGGGGCTGGTGATAGTCTTTTTTTTTTAAATATCTTATTAACTGTAGTTGCAGTAGAAATTAGTTGTAGGACTAAGAGTAGTACCACTAGAATTAGTGGTATGCACATATCACCTTTTCATCAGTTGAAAGTCCTCCTCATGAAGCCCTAGAAGTTTCAACTTAATAAAATAAGCCATTGCTATGATATTGCTGATGTGACCCTATGATAAACTGCATGTTTATACTGTGTTTTATTTTAGCTCCTTCCTGAAGCCTATTGCTAACTCTAGGTGGGAGCAAGGGGCAAGCTAAACCTGGAACTTTTGCAGCAGATTTAGAGTTCTAAAAAGCAAAGCTTGACCCTCTGTCTCCAGGTAGCATTGGAAGTCTGTCATAGCACCTCAATGTGGTGAAGTGATGTAAACATCACTTTAAACTGAGCAAGGTGATGGCTAATGCAGTGCAGGGTGACCTTCAGGAGTGTCACTCCTCAAGGAAATTAATACCTTTAGCCTTAGTAATATTAGTTCTAACCACAGTAGTAGTACTACTGCTACTAGTAATAGTAGTATGCATATAGTGGATTTTTATTAGTGCTTACACTGCTTTTTATGACTCCAAAATATGAATTCAGCCCTTTGGGGCTGGTGATGGTGATTTTTTAGAAAGAATATCTTATCTTATTAACCTATTAACTATAGTTGTAATAGTAGCAGTACCAGTTGTAGGACTAGTAGCAGTACTGAAAGTAGTAGCACTGGTATTATTAGCATTAGTAGTATGCACATATTGCCTTTTGGTCAGTTAAATGTCCTCCTCATCAAGCCCAAAGTTTCAACCAAATACAACAAGCTATTGTTATGATATTGCTGATGTACCCCTCTGATAAACTGCATGTTCATAGTGTGTTTGATTTTAGCTCCTTCTTAAAATCTATTTTTGACTCTAGGTGGGAGCAAGGGACAAGCTAGACAAGGAACTTTCTGCAGCAGATGTTGAGTTCTAGCAAGCAAAGCTTGACCATCTGTCCTCAGGTAGCATAGGAAGTCTGTCAGAGCACCTCAATGTGGTGATTGGATGTAAACATTGCTTTATGCCAAGCAAGGTGATGGCTAATGCACAGCAAGGTAGCCTTGAGGAGTGTCACCCCTAGAGGAAATTACTGCCTAGTAAACAATAGAGCATATACACTAGATTCTGATCAACAGATGATTCTTCTGGGTTTGGTCTTTTTTAGGCTGAAAAACCTCTTCCTAGCTAATTTATCTACTATGGGTCTCCCTTTAATAGCATAGCATTTGTAGCCAGGAATACATAATTATTTGGAGGTAATAGACTTGAGATTGTTTATGCAAAATTTCAACTCTTGTTGATAGGACAGCATCACCAAGTGCTGAAAACCATGTTGTTACCAAGATGGCCCCATGATTTAACAAAGCTTCTATTCAAATGGGGGTCCCAGGGATTTCTTTCTGTCCAGTTCTAAGCTGACCAAAGTGTTTCTGTGTAGAACTGAGAAGATGTATTAGTCCCTGTCCTGTACTAATTCTGGTACCATTGTTTTTCCTGAGAAGTCATAACCCAAAACAAACAGAAATTATATAAACAATCATAGCAAACAAACAGACAACAGCTACTAATATAAAGAAAAAAAAAACTTGAACAAGTAAAATTTAAATTGAATATGAGAATCAAACTGAAATCAAACAAAAATTACTACAAAAAAGTCTGGCTACAACTCTTTTCTCTACCTGTAAGGGCTGTAAAAACTACATCAATTCTGTTTTATTGAAAACTATGATAATTTTGAACAGTCCTTGGAAAGAACTTCAAAAATTAAACTGAATAATTAATATATAATGATACTAATTGCTAAAAGCTCAACAGTTAAGATTTTATTTTCAATGTTGCAAGTACTAAATAAAATATTTGTAACATTATTTGTTTTCAATAAAGTGTAAAAGATGCAGTAGGCTATAGACTTTTACAGTTAGGGAAGAATGCAGTAGCCAAACTCTTGTTTGTGTGATTTTTGTTTGTTTTAAATTTGATTCTCATAATCAAGTTAGTTTTTACTTATTTTAAGATTTGTTTATTCATTTATATTAATACCTGTTGTATGTTTGTTTGTGATGATTGTTTATTTAATTTCTGTTTGTATTGGGTTTTATTTATTCTTTAGAAGCCTAGTAAATTCTGGTCATTTTGAATTTAAATTATCATATGGATTTATTTCTGTTGGTCTTAAGTTTAATATGGCTCTTTACCTTTCTTTTACTCCAAGCTGTAATTTAAGATTATTTAAGAACTTTTTCTTAGTAAAGTTATTTTTAATTAATTTCTGTTTGTTTTTTATTGCCAAATTTTAAGGTTTTTCAGCATTTTAGTAACAAAACATCAAACTGAAATTTTTCCATCATTAAAGTCCAGAAGTTCAATATCCCTCTCAAAAAGTTTAATATGGCTCTTTACCTTTCTTTTACTCCAAGCTGTAATTTAAGATTATTTAAAAACTTTTTCTTAGTAAAGTTATTTTTAATTAATTTCTGTTTGTTTTTTATTGCCAAATTTTAAGGTTTTTCAGCATTTTAGTAACAAAACATCAAACTGAAATTTTTCCATCATTAAAGTCCAGAAGTTCAATATCCCTCTCAACATTCACTGAAAGTGCTCACAAGTAGATGTAGTAGCACTTACAAGCAATCTCAGTCATAATTGCAAGTTGTAGTCACAACCAGTTTCAATTCCAGCCACAAATAAGGCCCTGAAACCTTCAAGTTAATACCCTTACCTGTTTTTGTGACATTGCAGATACACCTTTGGGTAAAATTCTAGTTAATTGACTTCTTGCTATCTCAGAAAGGGTTTAGGCTAGGAAAATGATACTTTCAGGGATGAATCTACAGACTAAAGTATGTCCTGGGAAGGTATTTTGAAGCAACTACCTCTACTCCTTCTCCCTCTAGAGGGCAATGACCTTTAAAAATATATGTGATATAAAAGTGAAACCTTGCAAAATAGATCTTCTGCTTGAATGAAGTACAACAAAATTGTTTTTAGCTTCGTAGCTTTGCTCAATTCCATTTTATAAGGTTTTAAAGATATGCAAATATATTTCCTAAATTTTGAAGAAAAAAAACATTGATAGGCCTATGGCTCAAAATTCTACCCAAACAACGGGAATTGTTTTTCTACAAATAAAGGCAGAAAAAACATAACTAGTATCTGAAAATTAAGTTAAAATGTTGTTTTGTCAAAATTTCAATAGGTATAGACCTGTCATGTAGGCAAATTTCAGGGCCCTCTAAAGGGAGAACGATTGGAGGTGGGTACTTTAAAACAACTTCCTGTAGCATACTTTAGCCTGTAGACACATCCCTGAAAGTTTGATTTTCCTAACCTAAACCCCTTCTGAGATAGCAAGAAGTCAATTAACTAGAATTTTACTCGCCTTTGTGATAAAGATGCACATAGTATCTTTAGATTTAGTTTAATATGCCCCTCAACATTCCCCTAAGTTTCACCTATATAATGTAATATAGGCCAGACACTTAAGAAGAGAAAAAAAGGCTGAACCGCTTTTGATTACGGACAGAAATGGTAGCTAAAAGGTAGCCTACTTAGGCTATTTCAAACAAAAAATTCTAGTAGGCCTAGCATAGCCTATTCAGCAGCACTAACTCTTTAAGCCATTTGTTCAAACACTCAGAATGAAAAGTGTGCCCACAAGCTGCGGCTGAGAGCTGTCCTAGCTCCAAAAGCACCTCTGACTGGCAAACAGAGCAGTAGACAATTGGCATGCTTAGAAATTAACACATGGATGATATTTAAAAGTTAAACATTTGTCGATCGAGCACTACCCAGTGTTGCCAAATCCGGTGGAAATGACTATGCTTCCTTGAGCCCAAAAAAAAGCTTTTTTGGACAGATTTATGCTACGCTTCTATATTTTCCCAGGTTCCACGAAAAAGTTGATCAGTTAAGACAAATCGAATTATTTCTTGTCCTAATACAGGTTTTGAATAGAATATAATCTGATAATAATAGCCCAATAATTTATTTTTAAGCCGCTAAGAGCACAAAAGCGGGGTATAAACAAAGAAGGCAAAAAAAAGTAAGATAGCAAAGAAAATAAGTAAAAAGTTTTTTTTTATGTCCAGGGGAAGGATCTTGGCTCACAATTTGGTTCACGTTTTTCGTCTTTTTTAGCAAGTCGTCTTTCTTCTCGAATTGGTTGGCGGCATTTGAAAAATATAATGTTACATCATCATCAAAATTTTATTTCAGATACATTAAAAGAAGAAGAAAAAATGCAGTTCATATTCAATGATCTTCTTCATCTTCGCTTTTGGATTCAACTTCTTGACCAGGGGGTGGGGTGGCCACGTAGAGGTTCTCGGAATTGTGGAGCTTGATCTGATTGTCTGTAGGTACATATTTGTAGCAAACTTTATCTTTTGTTCTTAGTCGTGATTTTGTGACCAGCACGGCTTCAATACTTTCTTTCTTCAACCTATTTCGTTTTTTTGTCTTGACATTACTGACCCAAGACAAAATTCTTTCTGAGTCTGCGTTCGAATACAGTAGGGAGAGCACCCTCTCGGAGTGTTCTGCCAGATCTGGAAAAACTCTTTCGTCAGTAAAGCTTCTCATTTCGCGTATTTTTCTCCACATGTCTGTAGTACTTTTGCTCATATCTATCTTTTCGGAGTCACTAAAAGCATATGGCAGCTTGCGCCACTGGGAGTCAATATCTGTGAGTTTTGGCAAGAGACTTGGAAATCGGTTCACTACGACACCTAGTGACCTAGTGATTTTGGAAGATTAGAAAATAATATCTGATCAGCATAAGCTATTCACAAAATCTTTTGGAGTTTTGTCGATAGTTTGGTGTCTAGCTGGTGTATAGTAGCTATCAACAAGTTCTTGAACCATGAACCATTGACTATGGCTGAAAGGGCTAGCCTAATTGTACAGCAAAATTATCTCACCGTTCACCACCAACAACAACAACATGAAACCCCTCTAAATTTCATCAAATAATCATCATCACCAATCCAACCAATCACCACATGTCTTTAAATTCAAATGTCTTGCGTTTGCTTTTCTTTGCCATAGACCATAGACCACAGGATTAGAACAAAAAAATACCAGATGGTTCGTAGTCTGTCGCTGTGCCGAAAATTTTACTTTAGTTTGGTCAAAAAATTCGATAAGCCATCTTTGGTGTTCGTTTTATTGATGTTACGTTACGAATTGTTCTGCATCGTCTTAGATTATGCTACAACTATGCTATCTTAAGGAGGATTATGCTTGGATGCTTTTGGTTCCTAATTTTGCTACGTTCCCCATAATTATACTACATCTGGTAACACTGCGCACACCAGTAGCAATAGGATTCAGAAAAACCCGATTTCTCAGGTGACAAAAAGTTTTTCTTGCACTAGTCCCCCCTTTCGATGCTGTAAATTATTAACAAGTGGTTTTACTATGGCACGACCAATAGAAGGGACAGTGTCATCATCGGAATATATATATATATATATATATATATATATATATATATATATATATATATATATATATATATATATATATATATATATATATATATATATATATATATATATATATATATATATATATATATATATATTTCTTTTTTTATGCGTCCAGAAGATGGCACCAGATTTCCTCAGATAATTTTTGTTTGTCCATTCCTGGGGGACAGAGCCTCCAGCTAAGTCTGACCATGGCGGAGAGAGCCACACAAATGAGTCAAATGGAGGCAAAGCATGCTTTTCAATACCCAGCCGGTGCAGCAATAATCTAAATGTATGGTGACTTGAAGACAGTACATCCTCTACCAAAACAAGTAAAAAGAATGCATTAAACAATACAATTCTGTTTAATGAATGCTCGCTTGTGTGGATGAAAGATCCAAGATTCAATCTGTTTAAACCATGATATCCAGTCAGGGATGTAGCTAAGGGGGAGAAGGGGTGTTTTAAGGCGGGGAGGGGGATTTACAAGGTATTGCCCCCGCGTGTCAACACTTTGGTAAATTTACCTCAGAAATTTAGCTTGTTTGTCTGTAATGTTAGCATGTTGGACGATTTTGTTGACAGATTCTTTAAATCTCTCCTCCAAACTTAAGACTCTAGTTACCTCGCTGTATCAAGTGTGCCGAGTATGGATTCGTAAAGAAGCATATCATATGAATATAAAGCAGAGTTTTCGTATTAATATGCGAATGATTAAAATTTAAAGTTCCACTATTTAAATTTGGGTTTGGAATAATCAATTTCAACAATTATCTTACGCTTCTTTCAATCAGATTTTCAGGTAATTTTGGAATCAAGGGTGGTTTTTAGCCAGTGCGAAAGAAAAAAACAACAAAGCAAATACTTCCGCAAAGATTTCTGTCAAGGCTTGTTTGGTGTTCAACAAAAAAAGAAGGGAAATGAAAGAAGTTGAATGCTAAACAAGAAATAAACACTAATAATGTTGAAATAGACTGTAATGACAGACAGAAAGGATTAAAATAAAACGAATACCAAAAAATTAAAGACCATTCAAAACTAGATTTGGCAAGAATTCTATCCCTAGCAATATGTCTACTGACCTGATTGGTGATACTCCACATGTATGGAAAGTTTCTGCCCAACTTCCCTTACTTTCCCGACTTATTTTAACTATACTCTTTAGACAACTTTGGATGCACAAAGTATGTTTTGATATAGTTCAACTCCCTACTCAACACATGCTAATAGTTTTAACTTAATAACCTTAGTCGTTCCTGAGGTATCACAGATATTCCCTTTTGACAAAATTGGATGCATATTGTACCTTTTGATTTAGTTGAACATCCCTAACAACATACTCTAAAGTTCCAATGCAGTACTTTTGGTTTTTTCTAGAATATTTCACAAATGTCCTTTCCATAACCTGGGTACAAATATTGTCATTTGATTTAATTTCACATACCCCACGAATTTTGCTTTGAGATTCAAATCAGTATCCTACTCTGTTTTCCATATATTGTACATGTCCCATTTTGACAACCTGGATTTAAATAAAATCTTTTTATTTAGTTCAACAATAGTAGTAGTAGTAGTAAAAGAAGTAGTAATAGCAACAGCAGCAAAGAATAACAAAACAGAAGAATAGTAACAGTAACAGTTGCAAGAATTACAGTCACAAGTAGCTGCAGCCACACGTAGATGCAGTAAAAGTTTCAAGTAGTTGCAATAGTAGTTTTTAATAGCTGCAAATGCAAGTAGCTGTGTCGGTTGGTATTACAGTTCCAAGTACTTGCAGTTGCAGTCATAAGTAGTTGGGTCTCAGTTGCAAGTGATCAGAGCCATTATTAGTCGTATTCGTTGTGCAATCAAAAGTCTTAAATAGTCGCAGCTGCTTGTAGTCACACTTGTAGGCAACACCAAGTAGTCCGAGTGATAGTCATAAATAATCACAGTTGCAGTCATAAACAGTCGTAGTAGCAGCGGTAGCAGTATTAATGGAGAAATAAGCAGTAGTTTTAGCAGCCATGAAAGTTTTAATTTAATCTCTCAGTAGCTCTTGAAATATTTCTGTTACGCTCTTTTGAGAAAAGTCATTCATATAATAGTTTTTTATGTAGTTCAATATCCACCCCAATATCTCCAGAAAAATTCCCTATCCCCCCAAGCCATTCTAGAGGTATTGTAGATACGCCCATTTAGCAACCTTACTTAGCTAATCATCCTTCTCAACGTGCCCTGGAAATTTCCACTTAATACCTTTAGCCGTTCCTAAGATATCCCGAAGTCGCCCTTATGACAAACTTGGATGCACATAGTGAATTTTGATTTAGCTCAACGTTACCAATAACATGCTCTGAGAGTTCCAGGGTAACTTTATTTTACGTTGTTCTTAGTTAGAACACAAAATAACTCCCTCCGAAATCTATCCAACTTTTCCTTCCATATGAAATTCATGAGGGGGCATCAGGATTTTAAAAATACCTAGGTGAGGCCAAGCTCAAAATCCGTTGGGAACCAGTGGCCAGAATAAGGGTTTTATATCATTGAACTAATTCGTAACATATGTCAATGTACATGCCTGATAGGAGTGCTTTTGGCTATCTTAGCCTTAGAACTTCGATATTTACGATTATTTGAGCGGTTTTAGGCCTCATGATTGAAGAGGGGCAAGGTGCACCACAGACGTGTAAAAATATACAAAGAACAAAATATATATCAGAAATATTAAGGGAGGACAGCCACCCTCTTGCCCTGGACTAGGTCCACCAATGACGTTTAAGCCACACAAAAGCTACGGAGAGTATTTATTTGGAAAAGACACATTTTGAAACAACCGATAAAAAGAAATTTACACATACAAACAAGGGAAAACATTTATAGAAACTTTATACAACTTACTCCCTCAATAATTACTTCTTTGTATCATAATCCTCGTCTGACTCAGTTTTACTCATAACCTTACGTTTTTTTTGTAACTGTGGGAACCACACAAAAATTTACCACTAGATTTCACTAAATTCTATATAAAACATATGCAAACATATACACATACAAATAAAAAAAGAGACCTTACCGATGATTTTATCTCCAGATAAAGTAAGTAAATATGAAAAAAAGGAAAGTGAAAAAAAACTTTTATGTGAATGTCACCACATTCAAATGTGTTTATGAGTAAAGATAATACATGATTGTATTGCAATAACTTTGTACATTGCATAAAAGGGAGAAAATATTTGTCAGTAGTATAAAATATGTCTAGAGAAAGAAATAAACAAATATACCAAGTTAATGGCCTTTCAAGTTTCCTTCAGGTGGCTGCATGATAGATTTTGAATAATAAAATTTAGTCATCACAAGGGAACATCAGGATTTTAGAAATGCCTTGACGGGGTATACCCTAAAATCAGGTGGGAACCACTGGCGTCAATAGATGGACCAAAGACGCCAATAAATGGGTTAGTATGCCAAAAATAGGATGTGAAAATAGGTTTCTCTGTTTTCTAGGAGCTTTATCAAGTAGAAAAAGAGCCCACGGGGCTTACCAAGAAAGACAAAGAAGCCTCTAAAAACTTTCAGGAATTATCAAATAAAAATACTTTCTCTCTAATTGAAATATGAAAGGACATAATTTGATTACTGAAAACTGAAAGAAGAACCTAAGAATGAAAAAAAGGAGACGGGGAGCAGTCTTGATTAGCAAGGTAGACTGCTGCTTATCTCCCAGTTTACCATCTCGGCTTTTTAAAAACCGAATTAATAATCGTTGAATGTTAGACGCACTCTAAGACTGGAGTCTCGGTGCTTCCTTAAAATCTTATTAAAGAAGAAGGCCACGAAAAATACGCGGGCTTTCCAATTTGCTAATTTAAAAACTGTTAAGTAAGAAAGATATGAATTTCTATATAGCGGTAGGCAATAATGCCTAAACCTATAAATTTCTATGCTGACCGCCATTCACTTGCTTTACTGCTTTTAAATTAATTAGAAAAGAATTAGGTAAATTTGCAGTTCCTAATTTAGCTAACGTTCACCTTATTTGTAGGATTATAGGCTAACCTTATTTAGCTAGAATCAAATTGAATATATTAGGCCTAAATGATGGATTTTCTATGCTCTTTGATGATTCAATAATTATTTTCTAAGGAAATTACATTTTGAGCCCTCAAATGGCTCAAAACAGCCCATAGCCTAGTAACCACATGTTTAAAAACATGTTCTAAGAGAAAAAATTGACTAGTGGGAAAAAATTACCACATGTAGCTGATTTAATAATGGTATTTATCAGTTTTGGTAAAGTTCCCTGTTTAGCTACTTTTTGCTGTCTTGGAAAGGGTTTAAATTAGCCTACAAAAACAAAACTTTCAAGGATGGGTCTACAGACTAAAGTAGCCAATGTCCTAGGAAGGTATTTTGAATTAACTACCTCCAATCCTACTCACTCAAGAGGGTCTTACTTGGTCTAGATAGTAAAATGTTATTTTGAAAACAAATTTGTGGGAATTTTAAAAAGAACTAGAAATCCTACAAAAATGATGTTAGTTTTGCTGTGATGTTATTTTTGAGAAGTTTCCAACCTTTTTTTTAAACATCCCTCAAAATCTATTTAAAAAATAGCCTAACCTTTTACTATTAAGACTAAGGAAATTAATATTCTTAAAACTGCTATAGATGGCAAAACTAGCCTAGCCAGTTCTTTTTTAAAAACATGACTGTAAACTTTTGGCTAACCTACTATAGGCTGTTTTGAGCCCTTAAAGGCTTAAAATTTATTTTCCCCAGAAGCAAATATTGAATTATGAAAGAGCATTAAAAATATAACAATTGATTTATTCTCATTCATCCTAGCCAAATTATGCTGTAAACCACAGATTTATCAAAAAAAACTTTATTAACTAGTGAGATAAGGTGGTGTTGAGCCTCCTGTATAGAATCTTGCTAGGGATATGAATGTCCTCAAAGCTTGGCAGGAGCCCAAGTTGTTTTCCATTCCACATTTGTCCAATCCTGATTAAGTAGACGCTGTGTCAGTTTTCTGTTGTGTTTTTAATGTAACTATTTCAGTTCTGTTCATACAAAACACCAGAAAAGTAACAGATGACCTGTTTTTTTATTAAACTGTTCTGTTTCTGTTTTTGTAATAGCTATTTTGCCCTGTTTCTGTTTTTTTTTTTTTTTTATCTGTTTTTCTTCTGTTCCCAATTTTATTTTAGGGGTAGCCTACAAGAATAAGATAAGAAACTTAAAAAAATATCACTAAACAGTATATTATTTCTTGCATCTGTCTCTTGAATACCTATCATAGACAAGCTAATTTCCTTAAAAATTAATATGGTGCTCTAAAGGTTCTAAGTTTATAGGACACCATTGATGGCAACTATCATTGTGCATTTATTTGATGGTAAATGTTCCTTGCTCAATGTGCCAACAAAACAGCTCAGGAGGCAATTTGACCTTTCACCCCAGGTCATACCACTGAGGTGAAAAAAACAGATATTTGGGTGGAGGTAAAATTTTCAAAGTGGTGGGCTGTTGGAAGATGCATCTAATTTTGTAAAAATCCTAAAATCAACCTTTGTTTTAAGAAAAGCATGATATCATCTTCTGATGACAACTTTGATGCTTCAAGCAGAATTTTGAAGCTCTCTCTGGGTACCCTACAGGAAAAATAAAAGTATCAGGTGCAACTTCTGTAAAGTGTCTCCAAAGGCTAATGGAGCCTCTACCATGACATTTATATTACCTTAAATCACATTTACCAGTGAGATAAGGTGGTAGATCCTCCTGTAGGTTCTTGCTGGTGGTGAGTGATGTAATTATGTTGGCTTAGCTTCCCAGTCCAGCCTCCACTCAGCCCTCTCCCAGTCCCTGTTGACTCCAGCCTTGAAGGAGTTGAAACTCAGCTTGGATGGTTGACTTGGATAGGCTATTCCAGAGGGGGGCCACCCAAATGGAAAAGAAGGCACATTGTTCCCCTCTCTGACATCCAGGCAGGTGAAGCTTCAGACCGTGACCTCTTGAATTGTTAGCCAGGGAGGGGGCAAAGATATACCACCTTAATAGTAAGCATTCAATCAATATGCACAAAGATGAAGCATCTGCTGCTGGTGTAGTAAATAACAAACTGAAACCAACTAAAAAAATATATAAAGACAGACTGCATTGCTAAAGAAAGCTCCAGATAGTAAAGCAAACAGCACAGAGTTGAATGGATTTATGAAATCTAGAACAAGTAGAGCAGTCATGTGGTCATTTGTTATTTCCAATTGATCAAAACAATCTGCTCTGATATGAAGTTCTGCTGTGAAACACTGTTTAAGGACAAATTGCCACTCCTTGTTTTTGATAAGCCAGATATGAAACAGCTTACTTAAAGAACAACAGGAGTTTGAAGCAGCATCCATTATCACATGAGTGTTTCTTCCATAAGAAGCAAAACAAGTTAAGAGGAAGATTGCTTTGAGGTCTGCCACTCATGCCAGCCTGGCTTTTGACTGCTGTTCTGCAAAAGGATCTGGACTTACTAGTATCACTGCCTATTACCCCAGGAAGTTGAGAAATAAGCAGAGGTTGCACCAATATGTTTCACATTTCAAGAGGCTTAAGCACTCTCATACAGCTACTAACAATTGTTTAGCAAACCAGGTTGTAATCAGCAAGTTTTCACTGACAGATAAGATTTTCAACATTGTGACTGATTCTGGGATTAATGTTGCCAAAGCCTGGGGGCTAAGAGCACTTGCCTGAACTTCCATTTTTTGCAAATTGTGTTCATTTATCTGTTGCAAATGCTCTTGGATTTTGTCTGCTCAAAACTTAGCCAATGACTGAGGAAGGTTGCTTGGAATCATCTGGTAAAGTCAAAGATGTTAATCCATACTCTTTATGCTAAAGTTTGACTGTTTGTCCCAATTTTTTCAGAACAACTCCTGAAACACAAGGGCTGTTTAATTAAAACAGGAAGCTTTTTTAAATTTGTACTAAAAAACTTAGTATGAAGAGCAGGGTACTGAGGGGGGGGGCAACCCCTTCATATATAGAATAATTTCTGCTTCTTTTCAGTTTTAATGTTGCTCCTTACTTTCAGTAAAAGAACTTGTTTTTTTTTTTAATTGTTCAAGGATTTTTTTTTTTTTTTTTATCACCTATTTTTTAGGATTTTTAGAATTGCCCTATGTATCATTTTAGGTATATTTTATTGGCATTTGGTTGTATGATATTGGTTATAATGTGTAAAAATTGTATTACTTTTTATTGTTGTGTTGTACATTTATTTTGTATTTAATTAGAACAGGAAGCTTATTTAAATTTGTGCTAAAACACTTAGTATGAAGAGCAAGGTACTGAGGGGGGGGGCAACCCCTTCATATATGGAATAATTTCTGCTTCTTTTCAGTTTTAATGTGGCTCCTTGTTCAAGAAGAAATTTCTGAAAGAAATTGCTAGCCTATTGTTCAAAGCAATGTAAAGATTTCCAGTGATCTTTTTCTTTTTTCATTAATTTGCATAGATACAGTAGCACAAATTTATATAAATCCTGGGGGAGGGTCCAAAAAGTGAATTTTTCTTATATTTACACCTTTGGAATAGTGGCAGATCCAGAGTTTCTAGAGGGGGGCTTGGCTAAAAAACAAAATTAGTGTTCTTGGATTGAGTATCTATATTTACTTATAGTTAACAACATCACTTAAGAGAAGAGAATACTTTAAAGAAAGTATTTCACACAGCAAATGATCTAAGTTTCTTTGAAATTCAGAATTTGATAGATTTCATTTTATTTATTTGCTTAAGAATGAATTTGGTCAATGACCTTGACAAGTATTTTCTAGCATGAAGGGCAATAAAAATATCCAATTCACCCTTAAACCATGTATTTTTCTTTTGATTTGTCCCTCATGCACATTTTAGGAAATAATTAATTTTAAGAGACTGTTTTAAACTGCAAAGCAACAGAAAGTTTTGGATTTGTATGAAGAAGCGTTTTTTTCCCATGCATTTTTCTCCTTTCATACTTTGTTTAAGATGGCTTCTGAACATAAGGATAGGAAAGGGGGCAAATTATGATCTTGGGGTAGACTGTACCCCTTACAAAGCACCAATGAAATCTGCCTGAATAATATTGACTTTGAACTGGCAGCATAAATTGATGACAAAAAATTATTTTATTATTAAAATGTATGTATTTCCAGTAAGTTTGAGGAGTTGCTTTATAAACATAATAGTGCATTTTCAGAGAAAATGGAGATGAAAATAGAAGAAAATAACCATAAAGAAAATAAAAGAATGGTGATGTTTGTGTGCATAGACTAAGGTCTAACCAATATGGATTTTTTGGGGTCCAATTCTGATACCCATTTATTGGTATTGTACCAAAATGATACCCATATGATTTCCCAATAAATTTTGCTCTAAAAAAAAAAAACTTTTTTACTGGCAACTTCGAAAGCTTAGCCTGAAATTGTCTAAGAAATCAGAGTCATTGAACCTCTAGACACTAAGAGCTTTATCTCATATGGTATGATCAAAGGGTATTTTGGGGTATGAAGAAAAATTAGGAATCGGGTATTCAAAGCTTTTTTGGCCTCTGGTGCATGCTTCAGTGACTTGCTAGTTTGGGTAGTAGATGTGCTGTATAGCAAACATTTTGCATAAGATCGAAAAACATGAGATATACATCTGAGTTGTTGGTTGTTATTAATGATCACACATGGCTTTCTTGTAGTAAAAGTTCTCTTGATGAACCCAAGGGCCTTTTTTGCTTTTGCAATTTGTGCTTGTGTATGGCAATGGGATTTAATCTCCCTTATACAAAGCTAAGGATTATAAAAGAGTGCTTCAGTGAATATGTTCAGTAACACTGTAGAGCTATGACTCTTCTGAGGGAAACAACTATACTAATAGAATTCCTCAATTGATGTTCTTTCCAAATGTAATATTTTCTATTCTGACAAAAGTATGCCCTCCCTCCCTTATGGCTATATACTAAACTAAAAGAAAAAACTACTAATAAAATTCTTGATTTGCAATGTGCAGCAGGTTTCTAATAATTAGATCTCTGTCTTCTGTTGCATTTTTACTCTTGTTTTTTGGTCATTTTAAAAAATATTAATATGCTTTAAATAACATTTTCTCTGTTTGTAATAAGTTTAACAAAGAAGGTACTGTTTTCTTCTCTATGTGACCTGTCTCTCTGTCTTCTGTTGCATTTTTACTCTTGTTTTTTGGTCATTTTAAATAATATTAATATGCTTTAAATAACATGTTCTCTGTTTGTAATAAGTTTAACAGAAAAGGTACTGTTATTATCTCTATGTGACCTGTGTTACCACTGTAAATTGCACTATATTTTTCTATAGCATGCAACATGTATATTTGAACATATATTTGATAATGAACAAATATGATAAAAAACAAATTTGATAAAAAACAAATATAAACATATATTTGAAGCTTCACTTTATTATCCATTTAAACTTCTGTTTGTTTTAAGTATGGCTTTTACACAACTTGATTTTTGCTTGTTTAAGGTTTTAATATTATTCTTTATTTTGTTTGAAAAATATATCTGAAACTTGTAATTAACATTAATAAAAGATGTATTAAAGCTTATTGTTTTCAGTGTTACAAGAATAGTCTTTGAATACCTAGAGTGTACTACTGCTGCTACAAATGCTCCTGCTTGAGTATAAAAAGGTGTATTTGTCTGTATTGGTTCTGAGTAATTAAATGCTTAGTTAAGCCTTTTTTTTAAAAGCAATTGATAACCAAGATACTTGCAGTTGCCAAGTGGTTATGTTTGTTGCATTCATAGTAGCCTTCAAGCAAGCTCAAGTGAATCTTTTAACAGAAAGACTAGGAGCATTAAATCCAAATTTGAATTCTATTTAATTGAGATGTGCAACAGAAAATGTATATCAAACTACCTATTGCTTAAAAAATGAAGAAGAAAAAAAGTAAACTCAGTAGCCTATATAGAGTTAAAATGCAACTTTTTTTTTGTTTTATTACAAAAAGGGCCTAATTTGCCTAATTGTTTTAATTAGGCAATGGGGTTAAAATGGGATAAGAATGGAGACAAATTCTTTGCACTTAAAATGGCTCAAGATCTCACCTGTGCTTTATGAGCAATAGATGTCTTTAATGATTCCAAATGAAATCCAGTGAAGTTCTCAGGATCTGATTTGTCAAAATTTGATTAAAACCAACAATAATGAAAATATTTTTTCAACCTACTAATTTCCTATTGTTCCAAACTTTTTTCAACTGTGAAAGCAACACCCTGAGTATTGGCTATTCCATTTTTCACATTTTCACTGCATTGACCAGTTTATAAGTAATACTACTCACTTTGTTAATCTTCCTGTTACCCAACTGACCTTTTGCTTGGCATCTTGTCCCACCCCAACGTAAAATTTGAAGTTCCTTTCTCCATTCCTTTCCCAAATAGTACCTGAAAGTTTAAACTTTATTCCCTGAATTATTGCTGACAAACTCCGCTGATTCCCTGGATAACTGTGGTATCTTTAACCATGGTTCCATCTCTTTAGTAAAAACTTGAGACCAAATTAACTCCCCCCTCAGCATTCCCTGAAAGTTGTAACTCAATATCCAGAGCTCATTGTCAAGATATTCCAGATAATTTAAGACCTTGGGTATACATAGCATTCTTTAACTTCCAAAGGCATATGTCATGTTTCCAGAATATTTTTGGCCATTTAGACATTCTGACATATTTGAGCAAAATGACTATCTCAAGCTTTTCCTCTAATATTGTGGGAGTTAGGGGGACTGGGTGGCAGAAAAGGGCGTGGGAGGGAGTTTGATTGCCCTCAAGTCCCTTTTGGTAAAAAAAAAAGTGCTAGAACTTCCAGCTTACAATTAAATGAGCCCTCTCAAGTTTCAACAACCATTCTTTCCATAAAAATTGGTAGGAAAATAAATTCTTTGGCCCTGTTTTGGGGTAGTATCTATTTGTGTTTCTTTATTAGGGTTCAATAGTCCACATGCTGAAGGATATAAGTTTTAAGTGGATTGTGGGTGGGGGAAAACATTTTTTGGGCCTTTTTTCAACCTTTTTTATTGGGGAAGGACCTCGTCCTGGGACACTTTTTGTTATGTTCCTCTTGGCCCATGAGCTTAAACAGATCAGGGAGAAAAACTTTGTTTTACCTGTCTGTGGATCCTGTATCTGCAACAAAATGTTTGATCCTTTTGAGCCAGAGAACAGTTTCAATCTAATTTTACTGCCAACATTAAACAAGCCTATTAAAATTATAAAGCCATATAATTGGCAATTTGATTTATTTATGGTGTTTGCCCCAAGGACTTTGGGGGTCATGTCATCCATGGATCCATGTTTATGCGCCATTTTCGGACCTTTCCTGGCGTATTGCATATTTATTGGGCTTACTAGGAGTTAGTGCTCAGGAGCAGTAGCAATTTATTAAAACTTGAGGAGTTGCACCCCTTGAGGAAATTGTAGCCTAGTAGATGACAAAGCATTTGCACAGGAATCTAATTAGTAGATAATTCTTCTGGGCTTGGTCTGTTTTGATGTGGGTTTTTGGACTGAAAATTCCCTTTTTAGCTAATTTACCCACTATGGGCTGCCTCCCCATAGTAGCATAGTCTTTATAGGCGTGAATATATAATGAGTTGGAGGTAATAGGCTTGAGACTGGGTGTGCAGAGTTTCAACTCTTGTTGATAGAGGAGCATTGCCAAATGAAGAAAACCATGTTGTGAACAAGATGGCCGGGATTGCACAAAGCCTCCATTCTTTATGCTGTAGGTCCCAGGGACTTCTTGCTGCCTGGTTCTAAGCCAGCTTAAGCACTTTGATGTAGACTTAAGAAGATATGTCATCCCTGTTCTTAACTGGGATCATGGCTTTTCCTGAGGCCAGCGTACTTTCAATGTTTAAAAAACATGAAAATTGGAACCTGGAATGTCATGATGCTGTATCAAAATTTTAACTGACAAGTTGGGATGATTTGGACTGGACTTATTAGGAGTTTCAGAAACTTATATCTCAGGAGTAGGAAGCATGAAATTAGGTGATACAGGATTTGTTCATTCAGGTACATAGACAGGGAGTTGGGCTCATGATGAGTAAGGAAGCTGCTAAGTCTTGTTTTGGCTGGGGAGGTATTGATAATAGAATACTAATTGCTCATTTTATGACTAAAAAGTCCAGGGTATCAGTTTTAGTAGTATTTACCCCTGTAGAGCTGACTGGAGAGGTACTAGTGACTCGGATGAATTTTGCTTACAATTACAGGAGCAAATAGACAGGGTTTCAGGTAGAAATATGATGTTTTTACTTGGAGATTTTAACACCCAGCTAGGTAGGAATAGGGATAGAGGGTATGCTAGCCTAGGTAAATTTGGTGTAGGAAAAGAAAACAGTAATGGCTACAGATTTTTTCAATTGTATGTCTAACAATCTAGTTATAACCAATACAGTGTTTGGTCATAAAATGGCCCATAAGTTAATGTGGTATTCATGTAATGGTAAGACAGCAAACCTTATTGATTATGCTATAGTAAACTGAAGACTGGCAGGATCAATACAAGACACTAGGGTGTATAGAAGTGATGTTATTAATATTCACAGTAAAGTATCACCATCTAGTAGTGCCTAGGGTCAATTTAAAGCTGAAATTTCGGAAGGGTGAGTACCTCCTAGGAAGTTATGATGTTGGTAGACTCCAGGATGAGAATTTGAGAGAAAATATCCAAGGACAGTTGAATACTAAACTTAAGAGTTTAAAATTTAACAATGTGGAAGATGGTTGGAATAATTTTAGAAAAAAAATTAGTGAATTTGCTGATGGTGTTTTAGGGAAGAAAATTAGGACTGCAGCTAGGAATATTAGTGGAAAAGCTTTATGTTTAATAGAGAGTAGAAGGGGCGTGTGCAAGAACTATTTGAGTGATAGATCGCGTGAAAACAAAAGAAAGTGAGGAAAGTATAAAAATATTAACTAAGGAGGTGCAAAGTGGAGACCATGGATAAAACTGCCAAGGATCTGGGAGATGCAGCTAGATGGCATAACAGTAAAGCATTGTACTGACATTTTAATAAATTGAGAGGGATTAGTCAATCTGGACTTGTACCAGGTAAAGATAGAAGCAAGGCCACAATTAGTGATAAGGAAATGGTTGAAGAGAGATGGACAGAACGTTTTGACAATGTACTAAAGTGAGACATAGTTGCAGGAAAAGATATAGAGGAAAATGAAAAAGTTTGTGATGCCATGGATGTAATGGAAGATTTGTTTTGCGAGGAAGAATTAGCAACAGTACTAAAAAGATTAAAAAATAGTAAGGCTCCTGGTGCTGATAGAAATAAGCTACTGAAGATTATGAATGTGATTTTTGAAAAAGGGGAAGTATGTAACGATTTTAGGAAAACTTTAATTAAACCACTGTATAAGAAAGGTGACAAGAGTGAGTTTGGTAATTATTGAGGCATTAACCTGGTCTCTGTGGATAGCAAATTACTTAGTAATATTATTCTTTTTAGACTGAGAGATGCTGTAGACAAAGTTTTAAAAGAAGAACAGTACAGTTTTAGAAAAGGTAGAGGATGTGTTGACCAAATTTTCACTTTTATACTAATAATTGAGAAATATCTGAATTGTCAAACAACTTTGGTCTTCAGTTTTAAAGATTATGAGCAAGCGTTTTATTCTGTTGATAGAAGAGCTTTAGCAAAGGTCTTATCCTTGTATGGTATACCAGACAAATGCATTAAAGCATTAAGTGTTGTGTACAAGAATAATACTGCTGCAGTTAATGTGGAAATAAGGCTAGCAGCTGGTTTCGTATTAAATTAGGATTTAAGTAGGGTTGTGTTCTATCCTCCTTCATAAGGATCATTTTGATGGACTTTGTCTTAAGGAGCACAGGAAAGGCAATGGGAGACCACGGAATCAAAAGGGGTGGAAAAACTCCCCTGGAGTTCGATTATGCTGATGATTTAAGCATCCTTTATGGAAGTTCGAGCAAAATTAATGAACTTTTAGAGATTTTGTGAGTTCAGGGTCCTAGAATAGGTTTGAAAATTAATGTTAAGAAGACCATATCACTAAGGCTAGGAATGAGTGAAGATGAAAAGGTAACATTGGGGAATGAAAAGGTTAATCAGATGGGCAGCTTCACTTTTAGTAAAGATGGTTGGAGAAGTGAAGATGCTAAATGTAGAATAGTTAAGGCTCGGGGTGTTTTTTCACAGTTAAAAAAGTTTGGAAGAATAGGAAGATAAGTCTGCAACCCAGGATTAGAATATTAGAAGCTACAGTGGTGACAGTGGCCAAATTTGGCTCTGAAGCATCAGTGCTCTGAAAAGTGGATTAAAATTTACTAGATGTTTTCCAGAGAAATTTTCCACTAATTGTTCTGAGTACATGGCTGACTGACAATATTTCAAACAGTAGGCTGTTCAAAAATGTGGTTCATTCCCTCTTTCTAGGGCTATAATGAAAGAAAGGTTGAGGTGGCTAGTGTACGCGTTGCAGATGAAGGATGACAGATTCCTGAAGATTATTCTTTTCAGTCTACTGTCTAGGGTTAAACAGAAAGCAGGTCGTCCTTGTCATGGGTGGGAGAACATCATAAAGAAAGATTTAAAGGAATGGGAACTTCCAGGGAGGGTGTAAAAGGGGAGTTTTTGAATACGTTGGGATGGAGGAGGAGTATATGTAGCTGTGTTGGTCTCGTGCGGCTTGGTGCTGTGGTGAATCGTTAGTAGTAGCAGTAGTTCAGCTACTTTGAACAAAACATCTTACTCAAAATATTGATTGGATATCTTGAAGGGTTAAAGGGGGTCTGATAGCAAAACGGCCACTGGAGAGGGCTGGTTTCCCTCTTAATCATTCTTGACTCATAAAAAGTATGCTAAAACTTTTAATTTTCCAATGAATGAGTCCTTTTCAAAGTTTTGTCATCTACCCTCTCCTTAAAAAGTGGCTGGTGGAGAAAACTAAACAAATAAATGAATAATCTGTTGAAGACATCTGACTCTTTACTTGATTATATATAAAAAACAAGTTCTTTCAGCTAAAAGTAAAACGACCAAAAATTATCAAAACTTGAAACGACCAGAAATTATTATGTATATGAGGAGGGTTGCCCCCTCCTTAATACCTTGCTCTATATGTTAAAGTATAATTTTCTGTCCTAATTCTCTAAGAACAACTCCTGAAACACAAGGACTGTTTTAGTTAGAACTATTAAAATTAATAAAGTAATTAATATTATAATTAATAAAATAATTAATATTATAATTAATGAAATAGTTAAAATTAAAATAAAATAATTAAAATAAGCCTTTTTAAAAGTTTCAAAAACTTTAGCATGAAGAGCAAGGAATTGAGGTGGGGGTTTTTGTTCGTTTTAAGTTTTTTTTGTGGCTCCTTACTTCCAGTTGAAAAAAAAAATGTTTTTTTATTTAATTTTTGATTTTTTTAAATAATGCCAGGAAATACAACTGCCCTCCGTCGAAAATCCCCTCGTGAAATATCCTTCTATGGAAAGTTCTTCCCATGCAAAATAACCCTCACCAGGAGAATTCCCCCTAGACAATTCCATTCTAGCTGAATTTTTTTTTTTTTTTTTAGCACACTTTTAGATGAAAAATTCTTTATTTTCTTATTGTTTTTAAAATTATGTTGGAAATCCCTCCTCTGTGCAAGATTCTTCCACAAATACGCGATTACCCCTGGGGAAAATAAACACATACACAAAAAAAAACAAATAAACATGCATCCATAATGTTTCTCCTGGCAAAAAAAAAAAAATACAAAATTCCATATTTTTTGCAGATGGGAGTTTGAGACTTCCACGTTAGAGTTGTTGGATACACTGAATCTGATGGTGTGACTTTCATCAAGATTCCTTGACTTTTAGGGGGTGTTTCCACTCTTTTTCAGAAATCAGGCACATTTTCTCAGGCTAATAGTTTTTAATGGGTAACACTAAACTTAATTAACCTTTTATATTTGGAATCAACATAATAAGTAAATCCTTTGGTTTTATGGCACTTGGTATTAACCAAGTGACATATAGCGATCGCAAATTCTGTCAGTCTGTTGGTCTGTCTGTCTGTCTGTCGGTCCTGGTTTTGCTACTTTAGGCACTTCCAGGTAAGCTAGGACGATGAAATTTGGCATGCGTATCAGGAACCAGACCAGATTAAATTAGAAATTGTCGTTTCCCCGATTCGACCATCTGGGGGGGGAGTGGGGGGACGGTTAAATTGAAAAATTAGAAAAAGGAGGCATTTTCAACTTACGAACGGGTGATCGGATCTTAATGAAATTTGATGTTGGGAAGGATATCGTATCTCAGAGCTCTTATTTTAATTCCCAACCGGATCAGGTGACATCGGGGGGAGTTGGGGTAGGGAAACCTAAAATCTTGGAAAACGCTTAGAGTGGAGGGATGGGGATGAAACTTGGTGGGAAAAATATGCCCAAGTCCTAGATACGTGATTGACATAACTGGAACGGATCTGATCTCTTTGGGGGAGTTGGGGGGGGGTTAATTC
This sequence comes from Artemia franciscana, assembly GCF_032884065.1. NCBI lineage: Eukaryota > Metazoa > Arthropoda > Branchiopoda > Anostraca > Artemiidae > Artemia > Artemia franciscana. The sequence continues at coordinate 12,046,261 of NC_088873.1, read as the reverse complement.
TGAAAATTAAAAAAAAAATAGGCATTTTTAACTTATCAAGGAGTGATCGGATCTTATTGAAATTTGATATTTCGAAGGGTATCGTGTCTCAGAACTTTTATTTTAAATCAAGACCGTATCCGGTGACATTGTGGGGAGTTGGGGGGAGCCTAAAATCTTGGAAAACGCTTAGAGCCGAGGGATCGGGGTGAAACTTGGTTGGAAAAATAATTAAATAATGGTTGGAAAAATTAGAAAAAATGAGGTATTTTTAACTTACGAAGGAGTTATCAGATTCGATGAAATTTGATGTTTGGAAGGAAATCGTGTCTCAGAGCTCTTATTTTATATCCCGACTGGATCTGGTGACATTGGGGAATTTTGGGGGGGAGGACAACCTAAAATTTTGGAAAACGCTTAAAGTGGAGGGATCTGGATGAAACTTGGTGGGAAAAATAAGCACAAGTCCTAGATACATGGTTGAAATAACCGGAACGGATCCGCTCTTTTTGGGGGAGTTGGGGGAACGGTAAATTCTAAACATTAAAAAAATGAGGTATTTTTAACTTACGAAGAAATGATCGGATCTTTATGAAATTTCATATTTAGAAGTACCTCGTAACTCAGACCTCTTATTTTAAATCCCGACGGGATTCAGTGTCATTGGGGGGGGGATCGGAAATCTTGGAAAACGTTTAAAGCGGAGAGATCAGGATGGAACTTGGAGGGAAGAATAAGCACAAGTCCACGATAAGTGACTGTTATAACCGTACCGTATCCGCTCTCTTTGGTGGAGCTAGGGGGGGGGGGGGGGTAATTCGGAAAAATTAGGAAAAAATTGGGTATTTTTAACTTACCAACGGGTGAACAGATCTTAATGAAATTTGATATTGAGAAGGATCTTGTGCTTTAGAACTCTCATTTTAAATCCTGACCAGATCCATTGACATTGGATGGAGTTGGAGGGAGAAACCGGAAATCTTGGAAAACGCTGAGAGTAGAGAGATCAGGATGAAACTTGATGGGAAGAATAAGCACAAGTTATAGATACGTCATAAACATAGTTGGAACGGATCCGTTCTCTTTGGGGGAGTTGTGGGTTGTTAATTTGGAAAAATTAGAAAAATTAAGGTATTTTTAACTTAAGAACTAGTGACCGGATCTTAATGAAATTTGATATTTAGAAGGAACTCATGTCTCAGAGCGCTCATTTCAAATCCCGACCAGATCTGTTGAAATTGGGGGGAGTTGGAGGGGGAAGCTGGAAATCTTGGAAAACGCTTATAAATGTCGTAGATTCGTGATTGACATAACCCGACTGGATCCGCTCTCTTTGGGGGAGTTAGGGGACGGGATTCAGTGCTTTGGCGAGTTTGGTGCTTCTGGACGTGCTAGGACGATGAAAATTGGTAGGTGTGTCAGGGAGCTGCACAAATTGACTTGATAAAGTCGTTTTCCCTTATTCGACCATCTGGGGGGCTGAAGCGAGAGGAAAAATTAGAACGATTGAGGTATTTTTAACTTACGAGTGGATGATCGGATCTTAATAGATTTTGACGTTCAGAAGGACCTCGTGACTCAGAGTTCTTATTTTTAATCCTGACCGGCATTAAGCCTCTGATTTTCCTTTTAAAGCAATCTATTGATTCTTAAAATTTTGCTAGAGCTCATGCCATATGAGCTCTTGGCTCTTCCGACCTTGTCACAAGTGCCATATGAGCTCTTGGCTCTTCTGACCTTGTCACAAGTGCCATATGAGCTCTTAGCTCTTGTTTAGAATCTTGGTTGCTATTAAGCTGTGTCACTCCTTATTTGCATTTCGTTACCACTAATTGTTTGATAAACCTTAGAGTGATGCATTTGATTCAAAGGAAAAGTAAAAGAAAAATGTATAGTTAGGTACATATTTGCCAAAAACCATAATTTCATTGAGTTAAAAATAATTGAATGTCCTGTTTTGAATTAGGGTAGTTGTTTTTGCAAAGGGTGGTTTAGGGAAATTTAAAACTACTTTTTAATGCTTAACATGAATTCAGGCAATAGATGACTCCTAAGATCATAGCCAGTACAATAGTGTCGCCCTATTAAATAGGAGTTTGTCTACCATGTATCAGTTTTTTTTCTTACGTTATCGTAGATAAGATAAGATATTTATTTCAAAAAGATCACTATCACAAGCCCTCAAAGGGCCGAATTCGGATTTCGGAGTCGACTAACAAAGCAAACAAAGCAGAAAACACTAATAATAATGAATAATCAAATTATGAGTAAAAAAAAAATCGGTCATACTAAACCTGAACAAATACAAGTCAGAAAAAAGGGAAGGGGACAAAAAAAAATCAAATAATACAGAAAAGAACAAGAAATAAACATATATATCTACAAATTAAAAGGGACACTAAAAAAAGTCCAAAAACTTACAAAAAAAAGAACGAAGCATAAAACACACGAAAAACACATATGAAGTAAAAGGGAAACTAGACCAAAACAGCGGGGGGGGGGCAACAAATTAGTGCAACGACCTAAAGAACCTCACATGAAAAAAAGGGGGGAGAAACTAGTTGGATATTTTATTTATTTTTTCTGTGATGAAGGGGACAAAGGTTTTTTCATATCTGGAAGTAACGCAGCGAATGGGGGACAAAACTGGGATAGGCTCAGAAACAGCTCGAGGCTATCGTAATCTGGATGGTGAGTGACATTTGGGGAAAATACTTGCCGTTCGAGGGTTCGTTATTGCATTTTTTGAAAAATCGTGTAGAATGGATGATCATTGGAAGTTAAGGAAGGAGTTGTATGGTCCCAAATTGTGGGTTCTGGCTTCCTTTATGTGGAGTAGAACGGGCCAGAAAATAACCTGCCACTATCTCCTTCTAATTAAGGGCTTACTGCAT